>NC_054541.1:14304109-14604109 GCF_017654505.1 Polyodon spathula | reverse complement strand
ACATTCATAGGCACGTGTGCAACCGCAGGCAATTTAATCCTTCATTTATCATAATTAGAACATCTAATTAAAATGATTGTGTAAAAAAATAAAAACACAGGTTACCTCCAGTGTTGTCAAGTTATTCCTTTGTTTTATAGTTTTGTTTTAAAACATGGTGAAGTATATCTACTGTACAAACTAAGACAGATAAATAAGCCACTGTGTCCCACAGTTACATCATTCTGATTCACAATAGCATGACATTCCTTGGCTCCAGTTTACTGCATTCTTCCCCAGTATGCTCTGCTTCATCTACAAAAGAAACTGGGCTATCTTTTCAAAGCAGTTTACTCCTAATCAGCATTACTGGGGGAGAAGGGTTTCGGGGTGCTCCCCCTTCCTCGAGAACATCTTGGACAATCATTAATCTCACCTAAATGATTAAAATTACAATTCGAATTAATAAAAGAAAACAACAAAATTGGTTAATTTGAAACAATATAATTTGCAGCTTGAATTAAGAACCCATCAATGAATGGAATGTACATACAATCACATGCTGATAATGACAAGCTATAGTTTTATACTTCAGTGGTTTTGTCTTGTGGGTTGTACAATGATTGTCGCGGGTCTGCGGATTTTAATGTCAATGTGCGGGTCTAATCTGTGAAATGAGGGTCACTGGGGTGGTCTGTATTGAACCTATAAGACTTACAGAATGTAAAAGATTTTTAGAGTTAATCCTTACCTGGGATTTTACCCAAACAGTGCACAACACTGGGTCCACTGTCATAACTGGCATCTGAGCACATTGAATAGAATGGGAAGGAAAGGGCTGGACACAAATCGCTATCTATACGATTCAAAGACGAACGCCTTACAATTCAACTGAACAGCAAGCTCTGAAGCAGAGAGGTAAGTACGGGACTGATGCTGATGTCAGTGTTAATAATTTCGCTATTATTAAAATGTGCAGTCTCTGTTTTGTTCTTTAAGAGCGTGATAATAAAATAGAGGTGGTATGCAGGTTAATTCATTCAGTCAGGGAAGTGCAGGTTTGCATCTTGGCTGCGCCAGGTTGCTTAGCTGCTTAGCATTGGCTCTGGCGCTCCCTCGGTTTGGGAGGCCATAGTGGCAGGTACTGTTTCTCCTCATCGCGCTACAGTGGACCCTGCTGGCCAACAGACACCTGCAGGGCTGGCCTTCATCCTCCAGGGACCGGTATGATAAAATAAAAACAGATTGTGCACACTTTACTGTGTGTGTGTGTGTGAGTGAGTGCTAAAGTGAATCCAACATTTTTCTGTTTATTTCTAGTGATTTCTTTTGGAAATCGTAATAAATATAATATGTGTCAGCTGTCAGGGGTGCACGGATTTTCTCCAAATGTTTCAGCATGTGCTTATAAGGTAACAGCTGTTTTAAAGTGTTTTCTAATCCATGACACACATTTCAACGATTTAAGGAAGGCGTGTGGGGAGTGATGTTATGATAAGAAAGCAAAGCATCATTTCAATACTGTACAAGGAAACCCCTTCTTAAATGTGTCAAATAAATAAATGTTTAATTATGTCAATGGCCTAAAAAATGGGTCTATAAAAAAGTCCTGGAATGATCGCCGCAATCAATAAAATTGTGTGTGCGTGTGTGTAGACAATACCCAGCTGTGGCCAAAAGTTTTGTATCACCTAGAATTTTAGGATTGAGACATAACTAAAAACCATATGAACATAATTTAGATATTTTATTTAATATGTAATTAAAGAAACTACAAAATGACAACGCAAAAGTCTACTGGAAGCCATAAAAGTAGTACAGTATTTCATTTTAGATTTCAAAATGTCACATTTTTCAATTTTTGTCAGTTTTTGGTTAAGTATCTGGAAGCCTACAAAGGTAGTGTAATTCAATATGTTAACGTAACATTATTCAGCAGGTTTCATTCTACTTTATCAAGCAAAAGGTGACAATTCTATAGGGTGATGCTAAACTTTTGGCCACAGCTGTGTGTGTGTGTGTGTGTATGTACACCGGCTTGAAACTAAGCTTTTCATGATTATTTATGCTTTTAACTGTATAAACTTGTCTATAAACACTTAATATTTCATTATATGATATGTATACTTATATAAGCTGATAATCATAAGTCACTTGCATTCAAAAATTAAATTTTAAATCTTGTCAATTTAAATGAAATGGTCACCCAAAGCAAGGGTGTTAATAGTCAGTTAAAAGTTTGAAATGTGTATAACACGGTGTTAGAACACTGGCCTAAGTATAAAAGTGTGTTTGTTAGATGTTCTCTGAGTTAACTAGCATGTTACCTAATTAACCTTTTGTCACCAATTATTGTTAACAGGCGAGGGTCCATGATTACTATAAATATAGGTAGCATAGGCACAAGTCTGTCATTCCTGAATGTAAGGGAGCAGAAAATGGGAAAAAACGCTCAGTTAAGCAAAGAAAAAAAAGAAATGAAGGTCAATCTTTAAGACAAATCACAAGAACTTTGCAATTGTCTGTAACTGCTGTGGCCAAGACCATCAAACGATTTGAAGAAACTGGCACTCATGAGGACCAAACAAGGTCAGGCAGGCCAAGGGTGACGTCAGAATCAGAGAACAAGTTCATTCGAGTCACAAGTCTGTGAAAGCGATGATTAACTGCCCCTGAAATACAAGCTCAGCTAAATGCTACTAGAAGTACAGATGTTTCAACATCAACTGTTCAGAGGATATTGTGTGAAGCTGGCCTAACTGGAAGAATTGCTGCAAAGAAACCATTGTTAAGAGTGCAGAATAAGAGGAAGAGACTTGCCTAGGCCAAAAACACAGAAACTGGACATTTGAGGAGTGGAAGTCGATGGGCCGATGAGTCAAAATTTGAAATATTTGGGTCCAACCGTCGAGTATTTGTAAAATGCAGAGAGGGTGAGTGCATGAGTTCTGCATGTATGGTTCCCACTATCAAGCATGGAGGAGGCAGTGTTAAGGCCTGGGGTTGCTTTGCTGGTGACAGAGTTTGTGATCTTTACCAAGTCAACCAGCATGGCTATCATAACATATTTCAGAGACATGCCATTCCATCAGAAAAATGGCTAGTTGGGCAGTCCTTCATTCTTCAGCAAGATAATGACCCGAAACACACCTTAAAGTTGTGCAACAACTATCTGGCGAAGAAGGAAAGTGAAGGACAACTCAATCTAATGACCTGGCCTGCCCAGTCTCCAGACCTCAATCCCTGGACAGAAGAGTCAAAGCAAAGCTATCCACAAGTGCCCTACATCTCTGGGAATTGCTGCAGAAGAGCTGGGAAAACATGTCAGGTGATTTCCTGCTGAAACATGTTAACCGAATGCCCTGTGTTTGTAAAGCTGTTATTAAGGCAAAGGGTGGCTATTTTGAGGAATCCAATGTTTAGAGACAATTTTCAATTTTCTTGAACATTGCTTTGATACTCCTTATGTTTTGTTTTGTATATTGTAATGTGTTTTCATTTTCATTTTTTTTACAGAAATGTATATGATGTAAAACATTGTCAATTATGAAAAAAAACCATTTCCAGCAAGTGTACTCAAACTTTTGACTGGTACTGTCTCTATATGTATATATATTGTATATATATATATATATATATATATATATATAATATATGTTGTATTGTTTATTATTGAGTCTGGTCTACTCAGGTCTCTCTTTATATTCATGCTACATTATTGAATGAGATGTACCTGTGCTGGCCCTGTGGCCAAAAAGTGAATCAGCTAAACTAAACTAAACTAAACAGAAGTGACCCACAATGTCAATACCTACAGCAGCTTCCCGAGCCACACTCTCTGGGTCTGATCTGGTACTCTGGTGCTGGAACTGGCTGCCAGCACTGTGTATTGTTCATAACTGTAATGCCATTGGGGCATCAGTGAAAGATCTCTCAGAATCGTGTCTGACATCCCAGTAAGTCAGGTAACACTGCAGCATGTTGCCCCTAGTAGACAAGAAATATGACATATATTGATTCTTACTAGCTTTAGAATTATTCAATTTCAGAAACAATTACAGTAATTACAATAAATTGCTTTGAGAATTTAACCTGTTTCACGTTATACCCTCATAGGGTTATATAGTACATACAAGACTGTTATCAAGCAGACCTGTTTAGTTCCTTCCTCATCTGCATTTTAAATGCTTCTCAGGCACTGAAAAGGTGACCATCCTTCTGCTGTGAATGCAAAGTCAGGGCTATCAGTAGCAGGACAATGTAAATTGCTAGTGCTGCCAAAAGCTGTGTAACTTTCATTTTTAAATCAGGAAAATGAAAATAAAATATTTGAACTTTGCGACTTGTCCAACGCAAATCCAGGAGCCGAAAGTTTGCGGACGTTCCTACTGTACTAGTACTTATATAAGATACGTGTTTTAATGCAAACGGGCAACCAGGTTCTAATTTGATGCATCGACTCACCAATATATTATCGATGCTCTGGAAATTGAAGGATAGCTGATCAATAACTGATACATCAATTAGTTGTTGCAACTCTGAATCACCATGACCTGCATGCACAGTTTGTACATCGTGGCTGTCCAATCCCGGTCCTGGAGAACTCCACTCCAGGTTTAACAGGTAAAAAGACATCATGAAGACTTCAGGGTCTGGAATGATGGAAATCGGTTCAATTAAACAATTTAGAACAGGGTTGGAACAAAGACCAGGAGTGGATCTTTGGAAACTCTTGATGTACGTGGAAGGGATCTGAGACAAGGAGCCTCCACACCCAGGATTGTGATCCTCTTCACAGCTGATGAATGTTCCTGGAAAGTTCTATCACTGAACTGCCTTCCCAGTGGGGTGCAATAAAACCGATGAATCAGGAAAGCACCTGTGCTGTTAACTGCAGCAGGATGAGGCACTCAGGAACTCATTATCCTCAGGATCCATGACAATCCCTGCTTCTGCCACAGCAGTTGCCAAGCTGTGTCATGGGTGGCGACCTCCATTTATTACATGAAAATACTGCCTGGCCGGAAGACTCGCAGCAGGGATTATTTATTCTTTAATAATACAAAGAAACAAAAATCAAATCAGCAATATGATGCTGTTTCGTGTTGATTGAGGAGCTAATTTTCTAGGGTGTATCGTTCGTTTCCTTCCCCAAGCGGGGCAGTGTGACTGGAATAGAACAATGGAGGCTTCACCTCCTGCAAAACAAACAGGGCTCCTGGCATCGCCTGCCGAAGCCATAGAGGCCATAGTGTGCAAGAGAAGCATTATAAAACAGGGCTGTCCCTCGCATGACTCCTGGGTGATAGAAAAGCTTCCCACAGTGAAAGCACAGCACAGTGTAACAAAGCACAGTGAAAGCAGGGTAAAGCAAGGGTAAGCATTGTAAAGCACAGAGATGTTTGGTCAACCACATTAAAAAACAAACCCTGATAAATTAACCCTAATTAAAGTTTCCCATAGTAAAAGCATAGCATAGCGGAATAAAATACAGTGAAAGCATAGGGAGGTTTCACATAATAAAAGCATAGCAAAGCGCAATAAAGCTAGGGTGACCAAACTAAGATTTTCAATTCACTGACACTGTAGCAACTCTGATGCTATTAAAATAACCGTATATAAACAAATTAAAAATAAAACATTGGGTGTGTTTATTGCAGATCATAAAAGCACTTTGCTTTCTTTCTTGTCCCATCTAATCCCATCTAATCAAAACATGTTAAATGTACAAAAAGATTAGAGAAAATAGATCAGCTGTTACCATTTTAACATCTGATAAACACAAAATCAAAATGATTAAACACATAGTCCGTAAGATTATTTATTTTACTTTTGAATGGTGCCAAAACAAACCAGGGAAAGCTATGTTAAATGCATAGTATAGCATAGTGGAAATATTGTGCAAAAATACTGTGCAGAAATACTGTGCAAAAATACTGTGCAAAAATATTGTCGTACTCTTTATACGGGACTGAGCTACACAAAATGGCACTTAAGAGAATCCCATTTGAATGGGTTTGAAAAGGACGATCTGTAGTCTTAGGTAAAGACTAGCATTGTACTGTCACAATGCAGCAAAATGAAAGTTTTTAAACGTGATACATGTTCATTTAGCAGACAGCTAGGACCCTTTTAACAATGGACTTGAGGTTAACGGACTGTGAAAAGGTGTGAAGCCTTGACTGGTTCTAATGCCAGGTTGAACTGTATAGGAATGTTGTATGCATGACACCCCAGGCCAGGGATATAAGCACAGGAGAGGTTTTAGAATCCTTGCAGTATTAAATAGCGAATGGATAAAAGCCAAAGTGAGCTGATGCGAATGAGGCAGCAGTTCCAGTTTATCTATTAGAGGGAGCGAATGTGAGATATCATTTCTGTTTCTGACAGCCTGTCTCTGAGATTGCCGTATTAGTTTTACTGACATACTGAAATGAGAACCATTTAAAACTTAGGGTGTGAGGGAGGAAGTAATTCAGTCTCCATGCCTCAAGCCTGCCCTGCATTGGAGGGAGCACCCTTTCTCTTAGTGGGGTGAGGGAGCAGTTCAGTCTCCATGCCTCAAGCCTATCCTTGACTGGAGGGAGCACCATTTCTCTTAGAGGGTGAGGGAGCAGTTCAGTCTCCACGTCTCAAGCCTGTATTGGACTGGAGGGAGCACCCTTTCTCTTAGGGGGTGAGGGAGGAAGCAATTCAGTCTCCAAGGGTATTAGCCCACTGGCCCAATATCTCACAGATATTGTAATGGAAAAGGAATCTTAAAAAGATCAAATCTGGACAGTAATCTTCAGCAATAGGCTGCCAGTGTATGATCACACCAGCACAAGAAGAAAAACAGAGCTGTACCATAATAGGAAAGGGGTTTATTTATAAAACCTTGCGTCTCCAAATGAAGGTTTTTCAAAGCCTCATTTGGTGATGTTCTGTTAAAAAATATATATTAAATAACTGACATAAATGTTAACACATGTGGTTTTTATATATTTTTAAAGTGCAATAATTGGAGTCAGCACTTAAAGGCGAAGGATTAAATGCCTTGGGATGCAACCCAATCTCGTTAGTCTTTCATGCAGAATAAAAACAGCCACCGGTCATCAATCGCAATGGCAAAAAGGGTTTATTTTCTGCTCCTTTAAGCCTTGTATCATTTTCTGTCCCAGCTGTCACAGTTTGTGCCTTTGTATAAGTCAAAGCCCCCCCCCCCCACCCCCCCGCCTCCCCCACATCCGCTTTCACATAATTATGTCTAACCTCCAAATGCACCATAAGAAAAATGTTCCTATAGTAAAAGCACAGCATAGTATAATAAAGCACAGTGAAACCATCGTAAAGCATAGGCAAGCATTGTAAAGAATAACGAGGTATGGTAAAACATATTAATAAACATGGCAAACCAAGGCAAACAATGGTAAATGCAGAGTATAACCATGGGAAAAGCATGGGAAAACTAGAAAAAATACAGTGCAAAAATACCATGGGAAAATACCATGCAAAAAAAACATGCAAAAATACTATGTGAAAATACCATGGGAAAATACCATGCAAAAAAAACATGCAAAAGTACTATGTGAAAATACCATGGGTTTAGACATGAGCTGGACTTCTAACCCATGTTGTTGTCTCAGTGCAACCACACAGATCCATGTGTCATTATTACAGCATGTACTGTGCCAGAACGGAAACTGCATGTATTTACATTATATTAAAAAAATGTGTCATTGCAATCTTCGTAATCATACGTAGTTATGTACAGCAGACATATAGTCTCGTAATATATACAATCCAACCTCTACGGCAATATCAACGTCAATGCAAAGTATAAGCAGAGCTAATTTAAAAAAATACAAACGAACAAAAGACAGAAAAAGGGCTTGTGCCCTACAATGCACCTCTGTGAAGGCATGACACAGTCTTCTTGAGTCACTGATCTGCTCCTAGTGGCTGACGAGTTAATAACACTGACATCAGCATAAAGGCATGCCTGCTGAAATCCTGCCCTCCCTTTCCATTCAGTTCAATGGGCTGAAACTCCCAAGTGTCACTGTTACTGAAGTCAAGTATTGAAACCACAGCGCTGCTAGTGCTGCTTACTTACTGGGTCATGTTCACAAGCCTCTGCCATTAGCAATCTCCCTGGTGGGATAATTGCCCTTGTCATCAAATGCGTGCAGGAGATTATAATGGGTAATTTGTCCCACTAGTGAATGTGGGGGAAAATTTAAGGCTGCCATTTTGTAGCAGTTTGTGCCGTTCCAGGTTTTCCTGTGAGTCAGTTATATGTTCCCTGTACTAAGGCTTGGACAAAATGTCTGGGTTTAGGTTGGTTTCAATACAAAATACCAAAATACATATATACAAAAAAAAAACCTTAAAATACAAAACACAAACTACTTTGGAAACACTGTATTTTCAATATAAAATTTAAAGACATCATTATCTACTGGAATATTAGCACATGCTTGTTTATAAACTGTCTAATTTTTACTTCTTTATTGAACAAATGTTCCACCAAATATAAAAAAGGAGATCTCGGCAATAAAATAATTATCCTCCTTGAGCAATCTGTAGAAGAAAATACATATTACTTAATGGTACAACCAATTGAGCATTGCCCCCTGGGAGCTCCTGTCCACGGTCAGCAGAGGAATAGCCTGGACTCAAACCGGCGACCTCCAGGCTATAGGGCCCATCCAGCACTCCATGCAGAGGGCCTTTACCGGATGCACCGTTTTTTTTTTTTATCCTGTATGGTTCCACTAATTTGGAGAGCAGTTGTCCAATTCAGCTATGCAATTCAGTGCCCCATACGTGCTTTGTGATTATTGTAATATACATGCATTTGCTAGTATAAAATATTCAAAAAGTAATTTGAAATTGAACAGGCATGCCGTTGTGTAGTATGAAAGAATGAAGAATGAAACAGAAATATGTGAAGCGTGCTGTTTGTGTGAGGGAGGTCTTTTTCAGCAGTTAACAAAAACACAGTTGCATGCCTGCTCAATTACAAATTCATTGTTATTAAAATGTGGAATTCACAACTGCATGCCTGCTCGTGATTACATTCTTTTTATAATGTTTTATACTAACAAATGCTTGGATAGAATGATAATCACTAAAGGGGATGATGAATCGTATATGTGTATCTGTGTTACTAATATATAAACAGTGTCTAGCTAGCTGTCTCATGATCATGTTTCCACAATAGTGTGAGATTCATTCATTCAAAGTATGTTTATGTGTTTCTTGGGTTAAAACAAAGGCATTGTGGAACAGCATAAATAAGGAAGTGACTTGGCTGTTTCAGTGTACTGAACATGGACATAACAGCAAAGGTCTCTGGTGTTTCCTTTTATATAGGCTCAGAACTTTTCGAACCCCCCTCGTATGTATGTATGTATACAGCGGCAAAGTACAGTAAGCTTTTCCACGCTTCGGGACAGTTCACACTGTCTGCTTGTATAAAAAAGCCCCCTGGACCACAGATATTTTGGAAACAGGAAGGTACCTGTATATTTATTTATTCAAACAAAAACTAACTCCTTCTAGGACTGCTAAACTAAACTTTGTAAGTCAATAACTATAAACTGGATGGCTAAGCTACAGAATGACACCACAAAAGTCTACCCGAGGCAATAATAGCAGTACAGTATTTCATGTTAGATTTTGAAATGTCACATTGTTCAATTGTGGGTCAGTTTCTTTTTTTTTGTTAAATATATGGAAAACTACAAAGTGGTAAATATAATTCAAAATGTTAACGTAACATTATTCAGCAGGTTTCATTTGACTTTATTAAGCAAAATGAATTCATTCTATAGGGTGATGCAAAGCCTATGACCAGAGCTGTATACTCTGGAGGACTGTCAGTGTCCTCAGCTGAAGTAAAAGGAAGTGAGGAACAATAAGCTCTGTGCAGTCGTCCCATATTGCAGTGTCTGTCCCAATACTTGCTGGAGGGACTGAGCGGATCCTTTGTTAAACTGTAGCGGAAGCATTTTTCATAAAAAACGCAGGCTGACATTCAGAGCTCCTGGCAGGCAGGCAGTGACCTTGCAGTTTATTCGATCTGTGAGTGAAACACCCTGGGGATTGGCACTCGCTCCTCCTCCTCCCTTTTCCGTTTGTGGTCACAGGCTGGGGTCCCGACCCTACAGACTACAGACCCTAAATTGTTGCAGTTCATCCCGTTTAATTGTCATCTTGCATGTGAAATTGTTCTCCTCCCCACAAAACAATCTCTTCCATTTTTATTAGCTCTCTTTGTTGTGCAGGAAGCTGGCCACATTGAAGCAATCAGCCAGGGCAATTCCAACTGTGGTTGTGCCTCTCATTCAAGGGAGAATAGTTACAGCAAGCTCCCAGTCAAATATTATGATAATCAGTTCTAATAACTAAAAAGAGTAAATGCAGCTATTGCTGAAACATGTTTTCTGAATGAATGAATGGAGTGTACATTTCTCAATGAATGGGGTGTACATTCAATCACATGCTGATAATGATAACTTCAGTTTTTCACATCACCCAAACATCGATCTTACATAGAGGTTTGATCTTGCAGGCACTACAATGACTGTCGAGGAAACAGTTTTTATGTTTCCAACCAAAATACAATGTATTACAGGGATGGGGATAAGACTCCTATTGCACAGCAGTTTTAACATTGCAGGTTTTACTGCAAGTTTGATTAGCCACACTGTGTCTAGGTAACAAACTCAGGTGTGTCTTATTAAACATGTAAAACAAGGAATAGCTCCAACTGCTATGCAATGGGAGTCTTATTTCCACCTCTGTATTATACAAAGCCAAGGCTAACTAACTGCAGTAACACAGTGTGAATATTGGTGCCCATGTATGTTCATTCCCAAAACAAACAAACAAACAGATCTGGTACACACACACACACACACACACACACACACACACACACACACACACACACACGCACACACACACACACGCACACTCATCTCCTGATAACACAGCACACACCAGTCCAGACAGAAGCAATTAAACACATTCAATTAAACAAGACTCCACTTTCCCAGTAACTTACACAGATAAAAACAACCCTGTATTAATTAGCGATTAAACCATTTCAAACATCCCTGTCTTGTAAGTACATCATTCCCTTTCCTATGAACCCTACCACAGAATGAATTTAACATTGAAGTTAAATTCAATGGCATTGCAATCTTTATAATCTGATTAACTGACCCTCTCCACATCAAAGCGACTGACAGCAGCGACCTGTGTCCAGGTATCAGGTGTCCACGTGTACCTGCTAAGTTGCTGCTGAGTGTGATGTTTTATGTTTTAAGATTGAGGATGTGTTTTTGTACTCCTTATTTCTTGTGTTTGATGTTGTTTGCCATGGGGGGTGTGAGCCTCCTGCCAGCTCGTCATTGGAAATGAGGATTTGTTCTCAAATCAATCATCTGGATAAATAAAGGTTCTGATTGGTTGATTGAGAACACATCACAACATGACGGTACTGAAAACCTAATTCACCCAAAGACAGCCTTGTAGCCCCGGGTTAGCTAGACCTGCAACCCTGTCACTATAATGAATTTCTAGGCTATTTAATTGAATTGGACTGGCATTGTGTTTGATGGAAGACCCTGGTTCTCAGATCTCTGTGAGCAGTCTTCTCTGTGCTGCTCCTCGGTGCTCTCTCCTGCTTCATTTGCTCTTTCTTCTGCTTGTGTTACCAGAGTTGATTTGAGATGTTTCAATGCCTTTGAGTGCTTTGTACGGTCCCTCTTCCTGCACAATAATAATACAGACTGTAACAGTGTAATCTACATGACCAGACACTGGCCTCTTTATTAGGACCTGCAACTAATATCGAGTCGGCCCACCGCTGGTTATGATCACAGCCTTGACGTGACGTGGAATAATAATAATAATAATAATACACTCCACAATGTCCAGGAAGGTGTCACTAGGGATGTTGAGAGATTCAGTCATGAATATTTGTAGGCAGAAGATTGTGATGATGAATTGCGATGTCTAAAGTTCCCTCCTACAGGACAATACCTTCTTTCCAACTTATCTAGGTACACTTTACATATGGTTTGCTTTGAGGAAACTGCCTCCCTGCTCGCTTCACACTGTCCCCTGGTGCTGGGGTGTTGCAGCGTCGCGTTATTGGAACTCTGATCTGGTTGTCATGCAGCCAGCTGAGTGAGCCTGGCAGCAGAGGATGTGATTCTCTCCCTCCCTTCCTTCCGCTGGCTTCCTGAGAGAGAGAGAGAGAGAGAGAGAGAGAGAGAGAGAGAGAGAGAGAGAGAGAGAGAGAGAGAGGCCCCCTCCCTCCACACTCCCTCAGCACTGAAACCTGGAGCAGGGCCATCGATTTGATCTGAACAGGACTGAGCGAGAGCAGTACCCAAGAACACAGACCGTTCCCCTAAGGGTTACCACCCACAATGTTATACAGGACAATGTTTCCACCCACAAAGTTATAAAGGACAAAGTTTCCACCCACAATGTTATACAGGACAATGTTTCCACCCACAAAGTTATACAGGACAGCGTTTCCACCCACAAGCTGCTGTCGTCTTTGTTCTGCCTAGTCTGGGGAGACATTTAGCTGAGAGAAAGTGTTTGAGCCAAATAAAAATTAATGAAATAAACAGAGCGCTTATTGAATGTATTCATATATTTTCTGTTAACATTTTTTTTCCTACTACCGCATTAACTGAACAGAACAAAGGTGGTATCTTTTACATCCACTAGGGGCGCAGTCTTGGGGGGGGGGGGGGGGGGGGGGGGGCAGGTTAATTGTGACACGCAGCTGCAGCTGGACTTAACCCTTTAGGTACACAGTAAATGCGTCCCACAAATAAAAACGATGCTAACGTTCTTATTTTTGTAACGAGGTGCACAAAACATAACATGATCTAAAAAGTCCCCCTAAACAACAAGACAGACACCTGGGACTCAAACCCACAGTAACTTTGTCAAATGAAAAAAAAAAATAAGCTGGATTTTAAACAGTTTTGTCGATTCAAACTTGATTTTACTGCAATTGTTACACTGCAATACATTTTAATCAGGAGGTCCATTATTGAATCATTTCACAATAACAGATTCGAGGAGTTGATGCTGTTTTTTAAGTGTGATACACAAGCACCAGCTTTCAAACCTTCAAGTCCCCTCTGAAGAAGAGACTTTTGAGGTCTAGTGTTTGCATAGCCCAGTTTGTTGACTCTCCAAATCTACTATCATTATTACCTTAATGAACAGGGAAAAAACATCTTCTTCAGCAATCTAGGAATTCCTAATCCGAGGAGGTTATGATGAGGTTGTATAGTGCACTTGTGAGACCGCACTTGAAATGCCGTGTCTAGTTCTGGTTACCACAGCACCAAGTAGACATTGTGACCTTGGAGAGAGTCCAAAGCAGGGCTTAAAGACAGCTACAAAGATAGGCTGAAAGAACTGAATCTATTTAGCCTGGAACAAAAAGAACCAGGAGGGATATGAGCAGAGGACCCAGTTGGAAATTCAGAGAAGATAGATTTAGGACAGAGAGAAGGAGACACTTCTTCACACAGAGTGGTGAGGGGATGGAATAGGCTACCTAGGGTTAACAAGTCATGTCACTGATGCAGAATAACTGGGATCCTTTAAGACCCAACTTGAAATTTCTGAGATTAATCATCTGCTCCTGTCGTTGGGGAAGTTTGTTATGTTTGCACGTCCTCATGTTCTTATGAATTTAGATTCTTGCATGTCTATAAGAATCTATTTTGGAATTCAAGCATGTTTTTTAAGCTTTTTCTCAAAAATTTGGCACATTTTGGAGTCTTGACAGATTGGGGTTCATCGTGTGTTTGTGGGGTATAGAGTACTCTATATTGTCATTAGACCAATTGTTTTCTGTTATGAAAAAAAAACTATTACAAGTTTAAAACAAATACGAAACAGTGTAAGATTACTTGCAAGCACTTAGATGAAGTAGCTAAATTGCTTCTCTTGCTTTTCTCATGGTTATACTCTACATTTCTTCCCCTAGTTTGCCATGTCTATTAATATGCTTTGACTATTCTCTTTCAAAACAACACTGTGCTTCCGCAGGATTGCTTTTGGAAGCTGTTGGAATTGCTGTCCTCTTCCCACAGGAATCGGACTGTGAGCCTGCACACGTGGGAAACACACTGTACTGCTCTGCAGAGCTGCGTCTTCCAACATTCTCTACAAAGGAAAGTCTTACTGTATATTGGTGTTTAACATGAACACAGCAGCCCAGATGTTTAAGTGATCTTTCATGTTATGCTGGTGCGATTTTGTTTCACGTATCCACATTCCTTCTACAGCACCAGCACGTCTTTGCTCTAATAGAAAAAACATGCATGTTTGGCGCCTCCTGCTGGTCGTATGCAAAATGCCAAGCTCTGTAGGCAATTAAGACTGTATTAGCTTTGTTTGGAAGGCTGTGAATTGAAAATGAAAATCAACCGATCAGTTTAGGGTTTGTCAAAATTCCAGTAAATATGTTCCAGTGTATAGATGTATCCCTCATGAAAGTGTATCACTGTATTCTTGCAGTTTTACCATGCCTCTACCAGATTCGGCTGGTTTGCGATGCTTCTAAAATGCTTCACAATACTACTCTGTGCTTTACAATGCTTACATATGCTTAACCATGCTTTCACTGTGCTTTATTGCACTTTGATGTGTTTCACAATGGAAAACTATAAGAAGGGTTAGTTTACCTGCTTTGTGTTTTAAAATATGCTTTACCATACCTCTCTGTGCTTTGCAATGCTTCCTTATGCTTTACTATACCTCTGTGCTTTACAATGCTACCCTATGCTTTACCATACCTATCTGTGCTTTACAATGTTTCCCTATGCTTTACCATACCTCTCTGTGCTTTGCAATGCTACCCTAAACTTTACCATACCTATCTGTGCTTTACCATACCTATCTGTGCTTTACAATGCTACCCTACGCTTTACCATACCTATCTGTGCTTTACAATGTTTCCATGTGCTTTACCATGCTTTCACTGTGCTATATTACACTTTGCTGCACTTTCACTATGGGAAACTTTTATAAAGGTTAGTTTACCATGGCTTGTTTTTCAGTGTGCTTAACTAGACCTCTCTGTGCTTTGCAATGCTTTCACTGTGCTTTATTACACTTTGCTGCACTTTCACTTTGGGAAACTTTTATAAGCGATTCCTTGCATAAAACATATAGCACAGGTCTACAGTTTATAAAACAAATTTTGTTTTTATGTTTGATAGTAGTTCATTTTTGGGACTCGTAATAAGTTAGTAAGTTGTTTGTAGGATGCATCTTATTGATATGATATGTCATTTTGCACTATTTTAGCAGCAAGATGAGCAGCATCCTACACACCACATACTAAAATTAAACAAAACACACAAAACACAGAAGAGGCACCAACAGGTCTTACTTTAATACAATCAACATTACAATATGGTACTTAGACAGCAACGACATTTTTATCTTTATCGACAAACATTGACGCAAAGTGCACACTCAGAAGGGTACAAGAAAATTTCTAAGGCGCTGATTATCCCTCTCAGCACAGTGAAGTCCATCATTATTCCTCTGTGGTCCTATGTCGGACCTGGTCCGACATTGTAATTTTCCCATTCCAGTCCGATGTTGGACCCTGCCCTACATCATCAAAAAGCCGGAAAAAGGAGAGAAAACCTTTCAATGGCTGAGTGAGACCGACAGGAGCCAAATGAAGCCGAAAAAAAGGGGGCCTATCTGAGCAATACACATAGATAACAGACCACAGAGATAACACAGACACAAAGAATATAGCTAGTTCTGCATCCAGCGCTCAAAGAATATCACAGACATTTGCAGAGCTTTTTGACGTGTTATAGTAATAAAATAATGACTTGTATCGCAAGGGTCCTTTTGCTATTTTAAACCTATTTTACTCTGGAAAAAAAAAAAAAGTAATGTAAAATAAAAGGTGTGAAAATAAATTAGACCTGACGTGCCTGACAAGTGCTGAATAGAAGTACTGCTAAGGGTTAAGAAGTGGAAGATGCATCATAACACCCAGACACTACCCAGATCAGGTCGCCCTCTCAAACTCTAAAGCCAACAATGACCTTGAGAGATCTGCAAAGTTCTGTGTCTGAGATGGGAGTCAGTGTTCACACACCAACAATAAGCCGGTCCCTACACAAAGCTAGCTTGTATGGACGGGTGGCAAGAAAGAAGCCATTACTCAAAAAGCCTCATCTTAAAGCATGTATGGAGTTTGTGAAAAAGCATGTAGATGATACTGCAGACATGTGGAAACAGGTTTTGTGGTTAGACAAGACAAAAATTTAACTTTTCAGTCTAAATTCGAAGCATTACGTCAGGTGCAAGACCAACACATTACATCATCCAGTCAACACCATCCCACCTGTCAAGCATGGTGGTGGCAGCAGCATGTTATGGGGATGCTTCTCTTCAGCAGGGACTGGGAAGCTTGTCAGGATAGAGGGGAAAATCGATGGTGCAAAGTACAGACGAATCCTTGATGAAAACCTGTTTGAGTCAGCCAAGACTGAAACTGGTGAGGAAATTCACATTTTAACAGGACAATGACCCGAAGCACAAAGCCAAAGCTACACTGGAGTGGTTGAACAAGAGAATTAATGCTCTTGAATGACCCAGTCAACGTCCTGACTTGAATCCAATCAAAAATGAATCTTGAAGATTGCAGTCCATCAACGATCAACAACAAACTTTCAGAACTGGAGCAATTTTCCCGTGAAGAATGGGCAAAAATTTCAACATCCTACCGTGGAAAGCCAGTAGAGACCTATCCAAAAAGGCTAAAAATAATAGTAATTGCTGCATAGGTGCTTCTACCAAGTACTGACTTAAGGGGATATTTATGCAACCAGTAAATTTCATTTTGTACATTTTCTTTGCAAGTTTTGCTGACATTTAACCTCCTCCTCATACAACAGTGTTCAGTTTAACCAAAAAAAACCTGTGCATAAATTATTTGTAATTCAACAAAATGTGAAATCATTGGTAGGGGGTGAATACTTCTGCAAACCACTGTATATATCTACATGTATTAAAACCTTGTCTAGTATTGCCACAGTGTCCAATTTATCTACATTCCTATCAGAATTCCTTAAAGATTACTTCATAACCAGAGGCACACGGATACACGTTTATTAAAAAACAATGACGTTAGCATAAAAAAATAGCACTTCACAAAATATTAGATTTGTTTTCTCCCAGGTTTTGTAACAGGTTGGTGCATGTTGTATAAATTAAACAGCGACACAGATGTGGTTTTGAATGAAAAGTAGAGTACCTTGGAAACCCATTCTGATACAAATATACCCGTCAAAATAACAAAAACAGGAAATAGGAAACATTTTTATTTATTTGCATCTTTGTTTTGCTTTCCTAACCTTCAGCCGAGCTTGCGGATTGTGTTCATAACCAGCCCCTGCTGCAAGCTAATACAATGAGCTTTATGGAAATTTGTGTGCATGTGGCTGAGAATGCCTGGGCTATACAATGAAAGAATACGGCAATCAATCAGCCAGGATCCAGTCATGAAAAACAGATCTTGTTGTCTTTTCTTTATATTCCCCAAAGCTAGTTTTAGCTGCAGTGACACCCCACTGAAAGCTGTTTGCCTCTGGCTCGCTCGAGCTCATGCTGCTACATGCAGCAGTAGGATGTTCAATTGGGCATGATACCTTCAAGTTTGGGTACAGCTTATAATGAAAAAAAATAAAATAAAATAAAATAAAATAAAAAAATGAGATGGTCTTTGTTCAACTTTGTATAATTAAAAGAAAAAAAAAATTAATAAAAAATAAAAATGTTGTTTAGTTTCAGCTTATTGTAGGAGGTACCAATTTTCTTAAGTGTTACAATTAAAAGGCAGCTGCACTCTTCATACTGTCTGGTTTAGGTCTGTTAAATTAAAAATGTCCCCACATAAAAACATTGCATATAATATTGTACTTCAATGACTCAGTGTCCTGCAATTAAATAAACCACCTCTCTACCTACAGAAATATACGTAACATACAGTAAGACTTTGTGAACACAACTTAGCTCTGAACAACTTCACCTTTTTTAGTAGCTTTTAAATTAAAATTAAACAAAGAAGCAATGGCTTCTGGTTTTGTAACTTCTTGAAAGTTTGTAAAACGTATTTTAATGTGCCTTCAATTAGGTTACAAGTTAAAATAGCAAAAGCAGTGATCAGCAATGATGACAAAAACCCCTGAACACTGAATACCAACATGAATTCCAGCAAGAAATGTAAGGCGAGTCTTATATCTTCATATAGGGGCACATTTTTTAATACTAAAACAAAGATTGCTAGTAATCAAATTTAGGAGGCATAAAAAAGTATTGGTTGTTATCTGTACCAAACCAAGCATGTTCTTCCATAGTCTTTGTTTTTGTTTTGACACTCTCCTGACTTGTAAAAGTTAGAATTGCATTGAAATCGTAAGCACTGGCACAATCTCCCTCCCGCCACATCCACCTAATCAGGGGTCTCGACAGATTATCTCACAAAACTTGCTTCAAATATGTGAAAAAGTAGCACATTCATCCTCAAATTACTATGCAACCAAAGGGATTTTTTAAGTGCTCTGTTTATTTTCATGTGTTACTTACGTGTCAGAGTCTCTGCTTTGTATTTGATCAATTATTACTGTATCCGTGTCAAGTAAAAAAAAACAAAACAAAAAAAAAAAAAATATATATATATATATATATATATATATATATATATATATATATATATATATATATATATATATATATAAAATAATATTTAATTAACAGCAAGAAAAAACCTGTCTGAGATACTTCTGCTGCATTCTATTGGGCTGGGACCACGACTTTTCCTTGATCCTCTACTCTCTTAATCGCTGCCTGAATCACCCCCTCGTCTCCCAGCAGCTTGTGAGGCTTGGTGGGGTGCAGGTTCTCATCCAGTTCCAACACAACAGGCACCCCGGTGGGCAGGGTAAGGCTGGCAATCTCCTCGTCTGAGATACCTAGACAAAATAACAGGACACTCAGTAAAGAGCCGGCCCCCGGCTTTATATTCCACTTCACTCTGGTGAATCCTACCCAATACCAATTAGCTTCAATCCATATGGTTTCAGATTTAATTACGTGACAAATGCCCACGGAATGGTAAATGTGTATTTTTTTTTTTTTACTCTATATGTTTCACAGCCCAAAGGTCTCCACCAGCCATACTCTACTGAGAAGTCACACAATGAGGGCAGAGACACTGAAAGCAAAGACTGCTTATTGAGGAGAGCCGCAGCTAGAGGACTCTCCTTCTCACTACACAACCGCTGTGTTTCCTGTCGAACAAGGGCCAGCAGAGAGGCTTTCAGTTAAGTGTGTGTGTGGGGGGGGTTTGACTCATGACTAGGTATTCCATTCTATACCCTCACGGCTAATGAGGTCAACAAAGTCAACCACAATCACTGCTTCAAATTAAAGATAGAGACCAGAACCAGAGGACACAGTTGGAAGTGCAGTAGATTGGGAATCTAGTCGAGGGTAACCGCGGGTTAACTGAGGTATCTATATGAGGAATATGGAGTTTACCCTCTTCTCATTTAAAGGAGACATCGTTTACTCACTCCTACTCTCCTGTGATAAGCAAATCCTGGCTACACCAAAGGTTAAAGCCGAGGCATATTCCAGTTTATTATATAAAGCGACTCGGTGTATTTAATGATGTGCATGAATCCCTCTGATTAACCTTGAACCCACAATCCTGCATGCTGCCACAGCTGACATGAGTGTAATCTAGAGTCATCTCTGCACACCCTCAGTGTCTGCTATGTCACTGCCTGGCCTGGAACACCAAGCAGGATTGTTTACCCACTTCTGTTTTTTACCACTACAACACGGGGTACCACTGACCTATGTTGTTACTGCTGCTGATTCTCTGGGATCCTTGATGCGGTTCTGGGATCAATTCGCTGACAGAAATCAGATGAGTGCCGATCAGAAACGATCCATAATTGTGTTTTTATGTTCTACTGTAAAAAATATTTGTTTAGGGGTTAAAATCATGGAGAAGTACTAAAACAAACTGAGGAGACTGTAGGGAAATTCCCACTGAAATGCAAAATCTGCTCAGTAATGAATCGTTATACTGATCAAGCAATCAGCATGTTAGGTAACCTGGAGCACACATTGCACTATATACAGGACAGAACCTCTTACTGTAAATGTCAGGGCAGATTCTGTTACAGGGCACACACTGTAACACAAACTGTCTGCCCTTTCTGTCTGGGTGTATGTGCCAAATCAAAAGCAGGGCTGCTGCTCAGCCTAACCAATCCCTTAATACGTTTAAATATGCTCTTGCGAACAAGCCAGAATTAAAACATGTTTGAGTGCTCCAGAACTGGAGTGATCAATTGCTAGTACAACAACAGTTGGGAGTAAAGCTTAGTGATTTTCCTTTTGTAGTGATGCTGCCAAGAATAACAGACTGCAATGCATAAAACTAAAAAGCGACATTGCTGTAAAAAAAGGTGGGAATTTTGAATAAAAACCATATGCAATGGTTAGTTCAATGCCAGGCAGATTTCTGGTGACTGAGTTGCTATTTGTAATTTTGCTAGCACTAATAAAAGGCTGCAATACACACTCCCTCCACACAAACTGCCCACTCAGTCAACGTCACCTGCTATACACATTCGATACTGAAGTAATGTATTTTTTTCTCACAATAATGAATATTTATTAAAGTACTTCAATAAAGGATTCAGCCCTAAAGCAAGCATGCAATTAGTGCCTCAACATGAATGCTCTGAATTATAACTGTGTAACACACAGAACACGTATTAAACAAGCAGTCACGAGACTATGCAGAAAACCTGATTGTAGTCCGTCCCCCCCGTCCCCCCACACACACACACTTTGACTGACGCCTGTTTAACTGCCACAACCCTATAAGTTTACTTCCTGTCTGTGTTACAGATAACAAGAACCCGCTTGAGGCACATACTCCCAGCTCAATACTAGGGGTGTAATGACACCCTAATGCCACGACATGATACATGTCGTGATGCATGCAATGGTCCTGGTGGGCTACTTGTCTGAAGCATGATAAGATCAAATGATCACTGCATGCCAGACTATTTTGTTAAAAGATAAAAATGAAAGGAGACCTTCCAACTGTAACTATAAAGCACACTTATTCTTGATTCAAGAACCACTCGGTTATGCTTATGGTCTTGTACTGAGATACAAATGATGCACACCTCTATTACAATAAGAAAGCATCACGGTTCATCAATGCACAGTGTATTGTTACACTGAGTCCATACTGCCCACAGAAAGCTATGCAGGTACATCAGCTTTCTGTATTGTGCCTGCAGGACAAATTCCTCCGAAAGAAGACTAAAGGAATCTGGAAAACAAATACCTAAATACAATTCTGCTAATGACAGCTAAGAATGTCTTACAATACCGCTTTGCAAGGATACAGGGGTTGTCCCACAGCAAGAGTACTGCTGTGATTGGAAGAATGGGGAAGCAGAAACTGAGGATGGTTCATCACCACATGTTTAAATAGCTAAAGTGCTGTATAATAGGATAATTTTCATGGCTTGCATTTGCTATGATAAATATTTCCAATACATCCACTGTTACCTCGGGTCATCGCGTTATAAACACAGACACATGTAGTGTCGGCTCTGGCAAAAGCTAAAATATCAAACACTGTTTCAAATTAGATGCCGTGTAAACCCAATTTCACCCATTACAAGCTTTAACACAAGCTTGATTAGCCACAGTGTACAGGTAACAAGCTCAGGTGTCTTATTAAAAACTCATGGCAAAACCAGGAATGGATCAAACTGCTACAATGGGTGTCTCATTTCCACCCCTGCTTTTAGTATATAATATTCAAAAAACACGAAAAAGGTCCACCAGTGAAATGTATCAAGTGCCAATGACAAGAGAAAATAGATTTTAAAGCTCTGGTTACCACTCCTTTAAAGGGATTGCAAGGTAGTTATTTGCACTATACTGAAATGAAAAGCAATGACTTATTACATCTAGCAAGATGGAAAAGTGATGCTATAATAATCAGCGTTCTACAACTTAAAACCTGTTTCAATTCCCTCTTAGATGACATTTATTTTCATACTGCATGTTCCTTAAACTTGGGTAGCTTAAATGAAGGGGAATTTTCTACACAATGTAATTCGTACAACGTAGTTCTGTAATTCCTTAAACCTAATGTCCTAGCTCACTCCTTTAAGCCCTAGGATTAGGCAGGATTGAGTCGAGTCTCCTTCAGACAGGCGTACACCAGCACTGTACCTTCCAGGTGCTTCAGCAGAGCCCGAGTGCTATTCCCGTGTGCCGAGATGAGCACCCTCCTCCCTTTTCTGATCTCCGGAGCGATCACCTCCTCCCAATAGGGCAGGAGCCTGTCCAGCACCTCCTTCAGGCTCTCTGTCCGGGGCAGCTTGTCCTTGGGTAGGTCACAGGTCTCATACCGCCGGTCGTTGTAGATCTCCAAAAAGTAAGGGTGCGATTGGTCAATGGGCGGGGGCATGACCCCGTAACTCCTCCTCCAGATCTTGACCTGTTCCTCGCCGTGATTCAGAGCCATCTCGGCCCTGTTGAGCCCGATGAGGGCGCCGTAGTGCCGCTCGTTCAACCTCCAGGACTTCTCCACTGTCACCCACTCCTGACCCATGGCCCCCAGAACCAGCCAGGCAGTCTGAATGGAGCGGCTCAGAATGGAGGTGAAGACCAGGTCGAACTCGTATCCCAGGTCCTTCAGCAGCTTGCCGCAGTCCTGGGCCTCCTTCACCCCAGTGCAGCTCAGCTTCTGATCCACCCAGCTGCAGAAGCGGTTCTCCTTGTTCCAAGCCCCCTCCCCATGCCTCAGCAGAACTAGCTTGCATTTCGCCATGTTGGCAGGCACCCTGTTGAAATATAAACAAGACGAAAGCAGTTTGTCAGTAGCGCTTGTGTCCCCCACCCAGCTGTCATTGCACAGTTTTAGGGTGATGTATGGAACAGCAATACCTCTGATTGTTTGATTACTATTGATTGGTAATCCTTTGCACTGTTTTCAACTCAGCATCCGGCTGATTTCAAGTGCTAGTGAAATTGAAAAAAATAATGATAAAATTGCAGCTACTGTCTGTATCACATGTAGACTATTTAAATAAAAGCAGATGGCTTTTGCTTTGTCTCATCTTGGATCTGATTAGCTCCCGTCTGCAGACTGACCTCTACCATTGGTATTTTGTGGGGAATTATGCATGATTTTATAAACATTTATTATATTCCAGTAATGTACCTATTTTTTTTTTTTTTTTTAAAGAGTGGTACACGTAGTTCACGATCTCATTTGACCTGTTAAACCGGGAGTGGAATAGCTCTCTCCTGGGCTGTCATTGGACGTTCAATGCAGAATGGTTGTAGTCTTTAATTGCTGAGTGTTGGGTACGTTTATTTTCATGCACTGACACGAAGAAAATACAACACAAAATCTACTGTACAATACCGACAACGTGCCCTTCCGTGCTGACAGTGCTCAGGTATAGACATGACACAAAATATGTTAATTATTATTATTATTATTATTATTATTATTATTATTATTATTACACAAACTAAACACCGCCACACAAGCTCAAAACGAATCGATTACATTATTATTAACATTACAGTTCTGGTAATTACACAGCGAACAGGGCGTAATGAATTAATATATTCAGAGGTATACTTTTACTTTTTAAATAACGTCAAAAAGAACCTCTGCCAATAAAAAGATGTCTTTTTACCCCTGGTTCACCTTTTTTTTTTTTGTTGGCTACCTTGGCGCACTGCGGTGCTTAATTAAAGTCTTGCCTACAACTGTATTATTATTATAATAAATAACCTCAGAAAATAAAAAATGAAACCGTAATTAGGCTGAATTCGAAAATATAAAACTGGTTTCGCTTTAAATTGCAACTGCCGCTATACTGTCACTCACCTTTCTTGTGTTTTCCGTATTTCGTGCGTTCGTCGCTTTGCTTTCTGTAAACACAAGAAACCGTGCCCAGCGCAGCAGAGTGATTGACACGGGGCCTGGCCAATAGGGACAAGGGTAATGCACAGTACAGAACGTGCCGCTTCAGCGAAGAGGCGGAACTAGTACACGATGTGGGTAGGGGGTGAGGAAGATGGTGACGCTGGTCAAAAAAATAAAACCACCTGCTGTATGTAGCATAAAATGGTTTGCAACGTCATGATTTGGTCCTTAAATGTAATTGGTTCTTTGACATCATTAAAGAAAGCTTTGTTAACTAATGCATACAAAACTGTGGTATTTTTGGATACTTTTGGGTTTCTGGATGATAAAGGCAAAAATTATTTGATATACTGGGTTCATGTTTGGTACCCAACTGTAAATTTGTAGGCACAAGGAAAGACAGCCCTTTAGATTTCTTCAATACTAAGTGAATGGTTTAGTATTTAAGATGTGTGTGAATCTGCTGAATATTATCATCAAACACTATTTTCTGTGAAGAGAGAACATCTTTAATGTGATGACCAGCATTTCTGCTATTTGAAATAAAAAATCACGCTAATGACACTTTACAGTACATGAGATGGAGTTCATTTGTTTGGAGAGCAAACAGTTCAGTTGCACCCAAATCTTTATTAAAGGAGCCAGTCTAATAAACAGGATAACAGCACGATTTCCAAATAATTATGCTTGTAGAGAACAAGGAATTAAAGCGTCTTACATTATACCACCCCAGGTCATCTGACAAAATGAAATAACACCCTGATCAATATGAAATCATTCACACTCACTCTTCTAGTGCCTTTATTCTAGAACACACTGCTGCACATAAACAGAAGCACTTGCAGCTCTAGAATTCCCCTAGTAATATTAATAATAATAATAATAATAATAATAATAATAATAATAAAAGAAACTACCAAATCATATCGCAAAAGCCAGAAAAGTAATAAAGTATTTCATGTTATATTTTTGAAATGTAAATTCATTGATGTAATTAAATTGTACTAACTGAAAAAGCATCCCCGTAAAAAGAATGGTGCCACATTGCAGGTAGTTTGCATAGACTCCCGTTGCACAGTATTTTGATCCGTTCCTGGTTTTACTAGGAGTTTAAGACACGTCTGAGGTTGTTACTTAAACACCAGGGTTAATAAGGCTCATTTTAAAACCTGGAATGGGTAAAACCTATATGTAATAAGAATTGTATTTCCATGCTGGATTGTGATGGTATAACAGTGCTGTATAATATCACAATTGAGCATTTAATTATCATTGTATCAGATAGGAAACACTTCCAATGCAATCAGCTGGCATAATCCCAAATGCTTACGAGAGGAAATAAATTAAAAAAAAACAAGAAACAATATGGTTGTTGAAAATGTACATAGTATGCAACAAAGCTAGACTAGTCATTGTGAAGAGTTGCCCATCTCTTTACATGCTGTCAGCTTTTCAATCCGCTGACCCTGAGAAGGACGGTAGAGAAGTTTCTCTTTGCAGGAAATTAATTTCAGAATCTTCAAACTGTACTGCCACACCTAAAGGAGAAATGAAGAAATGTGTTCTTTTATTTCAGAATACTGGACGCGTCCGCATTTCACTGGTTTATTATAACTGTGTAAACTAGAGCTATAAAAACTAGGAATAAAGCGCCATTGTCAACGATACAGTGCTGGGGCATCTCTCAAGTACTGTGCTGAATTGTGTGGTGTTTAGTATTGAGATGTATTACATTCTGGGGCTAAAATGTAACCTTATAAAAGTTTACCACAGTATATTTCCATGGTTTGCCATGGTTTTTTTAATATGCTTTATAGTGCTTACCTATGCTTTACCATGCTTTCACTGTGCTTTATTACACTTGGCTGTGCTTTTACTGTGGGAAACTTTTATAAGGGTAACCAAACTTACTCGCTGATTTGAGCAGCCGGATTTCAAATGGCTATAACGATTGTATTTGGGACTTGCTTAGTTGCCATTGTTTTTCCTTTAGTCCATATTAACATAGAGATCAAGTGTCTTATTTCTGTTGTTGTTTAGTGTAGGCTGCTAACAAAATTTGAAGCACACATATATTAAGCTAATAATTATGCAGCTGTGCTCCCTACAGGCTACTATTAGTAGTGCATGTTTTTGAGGCAGAGGGGCCCTCCCCTAACTCTTACTGTGCCCCCTGCAGGCTACTATTAGTAGTGCATGTTGTTTTTGAAGCAGAGGGGGCCTGCCTACCTTATTGTGCTGGTGCTCCAGCATCAAACTTCTTCTTCCTGCCCTCCATCCCGGACATGGCCTCCACATTCTTACGCCAGTCAGTCACCTCCTTCTCCTGCGAGGGAGGACACAGGGGTTAGCGCACACCGATGGGCATTTTCACTTTCATTTCAATGTATTTTAGAGAAGTATTTCAGGGATGCATTTAATATATCGGACTGATTAAGACCAGTAGAAAATCTCCTGGCAGCACTTTCTGGGGTTTCCTTTTGCCAGTGCAAATTCTATTGTCAGTAAGAAACCACAAAAAGACTGCTGCCAGTAGCTGAACACCATCAAGGCTGAAGAATGAGAAATACTTACAGTTTATTGACTAAGTTTAGAGAAAGTGAAACGGGTGATATGACAAATTTGTTTTGTGCAGCTATAGGCAACAGTGGAATCAGCTGCCTTAGTGCCAGTAAAAATATATATTGAATATATATTTTTATATATAAATAAAAAATATAATGTATAAGATATTATCACTGCATAAATGACGCAGTCAATCAAAAGGCCAGACTTCAGAACATTCAGTCACATCTTCCTTTGCTTTCAGTGTCTTCTATTAGATTCTAAAGACATGGACAGTATTACCTATGTCATGTGTTTTTGTTTTAATAAAAACATGATTTCTAATAAGTCAATATATACTGGTGGACCTTGTCTCTTATGGTATACAAACGTGTTCTCGTTTCTCACTTTGGCCAGACAAAAGATCACTGTGGCGGCATGTGGGAGAACAAAGAAACAGAGATTCTTTTAACAATCTGTTCTCTAAAATCCAGAAACAGGGAATAGCTGCTACCAAGAAAATAGCGACAAACGTTCTTTCAATTGCAGCATGCTTTGCACTGATTCAGGTTTCAAACACAGCACGACACTATCCCACAATCCCACAGTTAACTTTTGACGCAGGAGAAGAACTTCCGAAGTTGGCCACATTTGGAGAAAGCGCTGAAACATGCAGGGTTGCCTACACATATTCAAAGTGCTGAAACATGCAGGGTTGCCTATACATATTCAAAGTGCTGAAGCATGCAGGGTTGCCTATACATATTCATTTATAACTCGTCTCGCTTATCAGTTTACAAGTGAAATTTCATGCATTCTTTGCATGCAACGCCTGAGGCATCAAAGTCAAAGCTATTAAAAGTTGATACAAAATGTTTGTATTTGTATTTTATAAGTGAATGCGTCGTGTGTGGGGTTTCTCTTATGGTATAAGAGATGTCCTCTGTGAAGATGATGACTGTGAAGTGTAGCTAATTGACATTAAAACCTATAGGCCCACGAGATTCACTGCATAAACTGCAAAATAAACTGACAAGATCACTGTTTAGGTGATATAAAATACCTGAAGCTTGTCATTATCAGCATGTGATTGTACATACATTCCATTCATTGATAGGTTCCTAATTCCTGCTGCAAATGATATTGTTTTAAATGAACCAATGTTGTTGTTTTCTTTTTCTTTTATTGATTTTAAATGCAATTTTAATAATTTTGGTCAGATTAATTATTGTCCAAAATGTTCTCGAGGAAGGGGGGAGACACCCCGAGCCTCTCACCACCCGCTCACCCACAGCAAATACGCTAGACCAGCATTCCAGCTGATGAAACTCAAACTGTGTGACATACTTTACTGTGATTGGTTGATTTCTGATATGTCATTTGTAGCTCTTGCTAATCTCAAACTGAGACCGGACTTCCACAGTAAAGTCCAAGTGCTTCTCTACTGGTGCTGCTCAGGGCCGTACCTTTTCTTCTTCCTTCTTCACAGACTTGAGGTTGGCCCTGAGATCGAGAGAGGCCTTGTGTGTGGACCCCAGCAGGGCCCCCAGCATGGCATCGGCTGAGATGCGCACTCGCTTCAGGTTGGGCCTCTTGAACTTCCCTTTCAGGTCAAAGATCTTCTGAGCCAAACCCTCAATCTAGCACCAGAGAGACAACACATGGGTAGAGTTCACGATTACCGGAAGAAAACTAAACCGTTGTTTACAAACTAAACCATTGTAAAGCACAGAGGGGTATAGTAAAGCATAGGGAAGCATTGTAAAGCACAGAGAGGTATAGTAAAGCATAGGGAAGCATTGTAAAGCACAGAGGGGTATGGTAAAGCAGAAGGAAGCATTGTAAAGGACAGAAAGGTATAGTAAAGCAGAGGGAAGCATTGTAAAGCACAGAGATGTATGGTAAAGCATATTCAAAACACTGCAAACTATGGTAAACTGCAGTGAATGCATATTGCCATGGAAAGAAAGCATGGGAAAAGTGCACATTTACTGTGGTAAACTTTTATAAAGGCTGCATTTGTTATTGCTACTGATTTCACAGTTACGTTTATTACAGACCAAGCGGTCTCAGCACCATATGATTCTTTAGGATTTAGAAAGTACTCCAAATGAGCCGGCAAGTAAGATTCTGCAGGCACAGATAACGTCCGATGGGTTCTGCAGTCCAATATTGCAGCAACTGAACCACTTGTGACATAAGAAGATTCCTTCTTCTTTTCTACAACCTTACCATGTGTACGCTACCACGTACTGAAACAAAGAAAATGCTCCACATACATATACTGTAGTTCTAATAATAATAACAATTATTATTATACACATTACATAAGAGTGTAATTTTCCTCAATGGGTTACGGTTACCTCCTTGTTGTTTTTGATGACTTTAACCTCAAAGTCGTAGCGCTCCTCATCAACCACATCGATTTTATGGTGCATCTGCTTGCACAGCTCCTGCACGAAACACAAGCAGAGACACAGCATGTAGAGTAGACGAGTGGTGCAGATTCACAGGACTGTGCTAAACAAGGCATGCAGAGAAACGTGACCGATAACAAAGTATTAACCGTTTAAGGTACAAGGCACATGTGTGTCCCACAAATAACAAAGAGGCTAACTTTCTTACTTTCTGGTTGGAATAAAGACCAGGATTGGAATATAAAATAAAGTACCACTACACTAAACCTAACTCTAACTCTTTTCTGACAGTTGTGTACTTACACATATTGTGCAAAAAAGATTTACATGTTACATTCTAACTATGCATAATAACACTATAATTATGTGTACACATGTATTTACAATGTTACTATGTAAATACACAGTAATTAGAGACACAAGGTAAAGCGTTACCAAAAAAAACATTAATTGAGAGGTGATTGCTGTGTTTGATAGTCAGTGATTGGGATGGAGCCGAGAGCCGTGTCTGAGCGGGATAGTGCTGAGAGCTGTGTCTGAGCGGGATAGTGCTGAGAGCCGTGTTTGAGAGGGATGGTGCGGAGAGCCGTGTTTGAGAGGGATGGTGCCGTGAGCCGTGTTTGAGAGGGATGGTGCCGAGAGCCGTGTTTGAGAGGGATGGTGCCGAGAGCCGTGTTTGAGAGGGATGGTGCCGAGAGCCGTGTTTGAGAGGGATGGTGCCGAGAGCCGTGTTTGAGAGGGATGGTGCCGAGAGCCGTGTTTGAGAGGGATGGTGCCGAGAGCCGTGTTTGAGAGGGATGGTGCGGAGAGCCGTGTTTGAGAGGGATGGTGCCGTGAGCCGTGTTTGAGAGGGATGGTGCCGAGAGCCGTGTTTGAGAGGGATGGTGCCGAGAGCCGTGTTTGAGAGGGATGGTGCCGAGAGCTGTGTTTGAGAGGGATGGTGCCGAGAGCCGTGTTTGAGAGGGATGGTGCCGAGAGCCGTGTTTGAGAGGGATGGTGCCGAGAGCCGTGTTTGAGAAGGATGGTGCCGAGAGCCGTGTTTGAGAAGGATGCTGCTGAGAGCCGTGTTTGAGAGGGATGGTGCTGACAGCTGTGTTTGAGAGGGATGGTGCTGAGAGCTGTGTTTGAGAGGGATGGTGCTGAGAGCTGTGTTTGAGAGGGATGGTGCTGAGAGCTGTGTTTGAGAGAGATGGTGCTGAGGGTTGTGTTTGACAGTGGTGCTGAGAGCTTCAGGTGTCAGGTTTACCTGCAGTTCCTGTAGAGACATCCTCCCACAATCCAGAGGAGGGACCCGCTCTGCCATGATCTTCATCTTCTCCTCTTTGTTCTCTTTCATCTCATTCTCCAGCATGATGGCTGCCTTCGCCAGCATGAGGGTCTGGGGGGGAGTCAGACAATTGCAGGCACAGTGAATCAGAGAGAGCTTCAGAAATGGTGCTATGGAGGCTTTCCAAACAATAACGCCCTGTCCTGCCCATACACTCACTGTCGGTGTCTCAAATGTGTCATTTTGAAAGAAATTAAAGATTTCCCAGTTGTACAACTCTGGCTAAAAGTTTTGCATCACCCTATAGAATTAACTGATTTTGTTCATAAAGTCAAATGAAACCTGCTGAATAATGTTACACTATCACAAAGAATTTCATACCACTTTGTAGTTTTCAAAATCTAACATGAAGTACTACGGTACTTCTATTATGGCTTACGGTAGACTTTTGTAATATCAGTTAGTAGTTTCTTTGATGACATGATGTTAAATAAAAGATCTAAATTATGTTCATATAGTTTATTTATTTCTTTATTTTTTAAATTTTATTTTCATCATATCTCAATCCTAAAATTCTAGGTAATGCAAAACTTTTGGCTATAGTTGTAGTACCATATGTGGTTTTTTTTTCTGTTTGCTTTTCAATTGAGTGCCCAATTATTCTTCCCCTCCCCAATTTGGTATGTCCAATTATCCCGCCACTCCCTGTGGGCGACCTCCAATCCCACAACCGAGCCAGCTTCCACTTTCTTCGAAACACGTTGCCCTGGAATTGAAAGCGTCTGAAGTTTGAAATCACTCGCCGTTGAATAGTGTGTTGTAACGTACCTTCAACAGCAGCCTGCGAGACGCGTTGATTTTAGGTTTTTTCTGTGAAAAGGAACATAATTAGAGAGATAATGTTCAGTTTGCTAGTGTTATAACCCTTTTGTTGTGCGTTAAATACATGTTATTATATTTTAAATCCATTTTGCATCGTGTTCTATCCACGATTCTATGCACTGCTGTCTAGTGGTCATAAATGCTTCAGCCATGGGTGTTCCTTTGGGAAAAAAAACACCACAGTTGAAAAATACTGCTTGATATTTAAAAAAATAACTAAAATAACTAAAACAAACAAAACACACACACACACACACACACACACAGTTTTAACCAATTAATTACCCAGTCATTTTTTCTTTGATAAACTCAGAACACAAGCTGTATTAGGCCTATGTAATCTGATACATTATACTTAGACTTCACATTTGCGGTTTAACAAAACGAGAGTAATTTATCGTAACACTATGGTTAAAGAGGACCTTAAAATAACAATTAGATGATGCCGGTTAAACACGCGCCAGAAAAGTAGCCTGCGCTCACATGAGGACAACGGTACTTGAATGAGTTAATGAATACACTACAGTTTGACACTGCCATGCCTGTCAACATTGAGTTTTCAAAATACAGGAGCTTTTGTAAACTGAAATCTCATACCTGACAAATTTTGAAAATACAAAATCGAGAGCGAGGGAGGGGGAGTGCAGGTGCGTGGGTAAGTATGTGATCTTGCCTCACGCACTGAATGCATGCATGCCTGCCACATCACAGGACCCCCCCCCTGGGTCCTAAACCCTGTCTATTTCAACCCGGGAATTGCAGTAATCGCACACAGGCCATGAAGTTTATAGACATTAAAGGTTTGCTGACATAAGGGGGTTTAACAGTAGAATACGGGAGATGTCTGGGAGAAGGGTCCAAAATACAGGAGACTCCTGGTGAATACGGGAGAGTTGACAGGCCTGTGCTGCCGAAATGCTTCTAGACTCGTCTTTAAGAAGCCAGTGGCAGTCTGGAACAGCCTCATGAAGGTGACATGGACTTTGAACGCGGAGTCTTTTAAGTTGTGAGCCCAATGGTGTGCCAAGTTAAAGCATCAAAGCATGTGCCCGACAGATGGAGAAGCACTCCATTAACAGTATGGTGTCTCTCTCTTTCTCTCTCTCTCAGTAGGCCTCCATTTGGGGGATTTCTCTTTTCACCTGCTTAGAATTAGTGTCTTTTTTTTTTTTTTAAACGAATTATTCCATTGATGTTAAATGACCTACAGCAGAGGACGTGGTTAAGTGCCAGGAAGTAGCAACTTTGTTATCTCTCTTTAAGCGTGCTAACCAATGATAAATAGATATGTTTTTTTCCATATCCCCTCAGTCACTATGTGCATAATTGCATCATGTAATTCAAGTTCTACAATAATATAGGTATATATATATATTATATATATATATATATATATATATATATATATATATATATATATATAGACACACACACACAGTGCCTATACAAGTATTATAGTAAGTATTCACCCACCTTGGACGTTTTCACGGTTTGTTGTATTATAACCTGAAATGGGATGCTTTAAATTTAAATTTCCCCTTTGATTTACACAACCTACTAAACACTTTCAATGTGAGAAAAAAAATGGGGGGGGGGGTTGGGGGGGGAACAAATCAATCAAAAATAAAACCCTGAAAAGTCTTCATTAGATAAGTATTCACCCCCTTTGCTGTGACACTCCTAAATAAGCTCAGGTGCAACCAATTGCCTTCAGAATCCACACAATAAGATAAATGGAGTCCATCTGTGTGCAATAAAAGTGGTTCACATGATTTCAGATTAAATACACCTGTCTCTGTAAGGTCCCACAGTTGGGTAGTGCATTCAAAGCAAAGATACTACCATGAAGACCAAGGAACTTTCAAAACAACTCCAGTATAAAGTTGTGGAAAGGCACAGATCAGGGGAGGGGTATAAAAATATTTCAAAGGCAATGAATATCCTCTGAAGCACAGTCAAGCGAATCACTAAGAAGTGGAAGGTATACGGCACCACCCAGAATATGCTTAGAGCAGGCCGTCCTCCCAAACTGAGCAGCAGGGTAAGAAGGGCATTGGTCAGAGAAGCCACCAAGAGGCCAATGACAACTCTAAAAGAGTTCCATGGCTGAGATGGGAGAAACTGTCCATGTGTCAACAATAGCTGAGGTTCTCCACAAATATGGCCTATAAGGAAGAGTGGCAAGAAGGAAGCCATTTCTGAAAAAATTCCATGTAAAATCCCACTTGGAATTTGCAGTGGCATGTGGGAGACTCTGAAAACATGTGGCAAAAGATTCTGTGGTCCACTGAAACAAAAATTGAACTATCTGGCCTAAATGCAAAGAGTTATGTCTGGCGCAAAACCAACACAGCACATCACCCAGGTAACACCATCCCTACTGTGAAGCATGGTGGTGGCAGCATCATGCTGTGGGGATGCTTTTTATCGGCATGGACTGGGAAGCTTGTCAGGGTAGAGGGCAAAATGGATGGAGCTAAATACAGGCAAATCCTTGAGGAAAACCTGCTTCAGTCTACAAAAGACCTAAGACTGGGACAGAGATTCACCTTTCAGGAGGACAATGACCCCAAGCACACAGCCAAAGTGACACTGGAGTGGCTTAAAAACAAGAAAGTACATACTTTATACATATGTGTGTGTGTGTGTGTGTGTGTGTGTGTGTTTCAAATTTATGTCGGGGCAACTTCTCAAACTCCGTAGAGTTCATAGAAACTCTTTTCATATTTCTAATAATGAAATACAAAATTCGTGACCGAAGGGCAAATAGACTGAAGTCGGTACTCCTTGGGGACTGTGTTGCTCGTGCTAACGGTAGGGTGACCAGACGTCCCGGTATTTTTTGTCAAAATAATAATAATAATAAAAACACCGCTTCGTGGCACCTACAGTGAAAACTAAATACAGTTCAAAATGTAATACGGTAATCAAGAACATTATTTTTATTAAGTGATTAACACTGAAATAGGGCAATTTTGTAGCTGTTCTGATTGGATTCAACACAGACTCGGCAGAACAACAAGAGAATGCAAGCATCATCAACCAGGTTAAACCACATAAAAATAATAATAATAATAATAATAATAATAATAATAATATAATAATAATAATAATAATAATAATAATAATAATAATAATAAAACAGAATGAAAAATGCCAAAACAAGAAACAAATCCTACACCCGGCAATGTATTAAAATTAGCTTGCTGCTTAAAAAAAAAAAAAATGAAAAAAAAATCGCTGAGAGGATGGCTATTTTAATAATCATCAAATACCCTGTATTTAAATGGTTTGATTAGTCTTATCAATTATTTAACAAAGTGTCCCGGTTTTGAGCTTTGAAAATCTTGTCACCAAAGGGGTAAGAACATGTGTTTTACATTGTTGGTTAGCCCTCCTTTAAAATGAGGAGCAGGGACTACAGTCGTGGTTTTGGTTAAGTATATTCATTAAAGTAATGAGACACGAACAGCGCAGTGATTCACTCAGCCTGCAGGCATCTTATTTAAAGACAGGTGTGCTTAGTACCGAGGCAGGTTGTTAATCTAGTATCGTAATCACTGCGAACGTGTTAAACTTTGTCATTTGATCCTGCTGCTATCATTAAGCTTTTAGGTCTATTTTTATTGCAGGATGTTGTGGTTGTAGTGTAGCGGACATGCAATGTCAATTAATGCCCAGAGGCTTCTTTACGATCTCAGGACGGTGACAGAGATTATACTGCGTTCCTATTCAATTACACGTTGCTTAACTTGACGATTTAAACTCTTTTGCACGTATTGCGTGGTACAGCTGTGACCAAACGTTTTGCATCACCTAGAATTGTAGGATTTAAACGTCATTTAAAAAATACAAACTATATGAACATAATGTAAGTCTTATTTAATGGTATGGAACTCCAAAAGGATACTGCAGACGTCTACCCGAAGCCATAGTCGTAGTAGGCTATGGTATTTCATATTAGAATTCAAAATGTCACATTTTTCAATTTTGGCCAGTTTTTTGTTAAATATATGGAAAGCTACAAAGCCGTGTGTAATTCAATGTTAACGTAATATTATTCAGCAGGCTTAATTTATGAAGCATAATTGGTTAGGGTGATGCAAAACTATAAATAGTGGGTCCGAAAAAACTGTTTTATGTCATGTGTTTTTATTATTATTATTTTTAATATAAATGATCAATTCACTAACATAACGTTAAGACTAACCATGTATACTCTTGTAAAGCCCACCACCGAACCTCATTTTAAATATGATTTGATGTATTGTCTTCTATCCTTCAAATTTAGTATGTTGTGCTCTTTACAATACTTGTGTAGATAATATGTTGTTGTAGTCTTATAAGCATTGCCAATTAAACAGAAAAAAAAAAAAAATCAAAAATTGTATTTGTCTGTGTTGCCTGTTTAATAGTACAATCAAGGACTGACATAAGAGACAAGGGTATTTTATGTTAAGCAGTCATTAACTGTCTGTGTTCTGGGTTAGAAAATTAGACTGATTGGGCAGTATTGTAGCATTGAAATATAGTTCCTAACTTAATGTTTATAACTTTTGTTTAACAGCCTTCTTGAATCTGCAACTGTATTGCAATCACATATTTACTGTAGGAAACATTAAATTCACTAACCTCTCCGCTGTTACACAACATGGAGAAAGAGGAGAAAGAAGAGAGAGATTGAATATGCAGGAAAAGGTCATAAAAGTAACATCAATAATAAATGCTTCTAGAATGAAAAGAGGTTCAGCTCACCCTTCAGACATTGTTTCGTTGTGTTTGGAGCCCTAAAAGAGAGAAAAAAAACCCATTCATATTAATAAAATATAAATATGACTTTTGAATGGTCTTTTATTTCAAATACCGGTACTGCATTTTTATGCAATTGTAGTCTGTTATCAAAGTATTATACAGTACTCCTAAGCGCAAATTAAATCTTTTATTTCTGAAAGCAAAATGACAAAACTAGAAATGTACTTTGCCCAACAATAGTTAGAGGTGAAATGTCTCCGTCTGCTCAGTGTGTTTGCTTCTGATGCAGTGTTATGGTTAGAATTTTACGTTGACTCAGAAAAAGCCCACTCACGCAACAAGTTCACGTCACAGGTAATGGGACCTTGCCTGACCTCCCCTAGTTTCCTCTGGGCTGCAGAGGCTGTAGAGTGGCACTGCAGGGCTGTTGCATAGGAAGGAAGCGAACTTACAGCACTGTGGCAGGAAAAATAGGTTTGACCAGCATCAAACAGGAAAATAGTGGGCTACTCTCAAATTGTTGTTTATTGAAGACACAATAGAGATTTGTTTTAGTTTATTGTGACTAACCAGATTACTAACACTTTAGTGAATGGTATTCATTTTGTGTTATTAGATCATCAATATATACATTTATTAACTATTAAAAAAAAAAAAAAAAATAATAAAATAAATCCTGATCTCATGTTACAGCGGTAACATATTTTAAAGTAAAATAATTCAACCCTGTTTTAATGATTGATGGCCTTTTTTTATTAGTGTACACTAATATTAAATATAAATACGTTCATATTAACCAAGCAATGCACAACTCTTAAAGTGACCAAAATAAATAAAACTGTGTCTTCCAAAACCTCAATTCCCTGTAGGGTGTTCCCTGTTGAGTGTATTGCTGTGTAACACAGTCACAGTGATTTCATCCCTGTACTGCTGTCGAGCTGGTGAATGCTATAAAGCGGCCCCTGTAAGTCAGAGACAGGCTGCTTTCATACGGCCACACTCATAGGCAAAACTCTCACACTCATACTGGGATGCTGGAATATGTCCTGCCCCCCTCAGACAGGTGGATTTATAGTTGGGTGTTTTTGTAGTTTTTTTTTCTCACTTGTAGCTCAGTGCCCTGAGTGGAGGGAAGCTCCAGACCTATTTGGTTCGGTGTAGTTTTACAAGGTGATCCACTCGTGTCAGTCACGCATATACTCTGATTGCAGGAGTTGCAAGAGTGTCTTACTCCAGGGGTCAGGTTTAAACGTCTTCACACTTAAATTAAGTGTACTACTGCGACTAAACATTGAGTCATTCATAAAAAAAGAAATAGTTGGTATATAACTTACTGTGATTATATAAATGTGTTCAAGTCGTGCTAGGATTTCAATAAAACCTAACAGTTTTATTCTGTATAGCAAACAAGTCACCATTGTTTATTGTTAAGTCTGGCCATGCCTAATTGTTAGTTTTCTACCATTATTTATTACCAACTGCAGAATATTAAAATGGCAAAGCCACAATTCTTAAATGTTCTACCATCCAAAAAAAAAATTAATATATTTTAGATCACAAAAATAGAATATTGAGGAAAAGCACACTGCAAACAATATGATAGCAATAAAAAAACCAACAAAATACAAGAAAAAAGAACTAACCTATGACATATTTTAACCCTGTTGAACAAAATCTCAAGACACTGAAAACAGGCAGTTTAATCCTACCAGTGCTGAAGAAGCCTTGTTTAGTGATTCTGCGATGTTAGTTTGCCTGTTGCTTACTGTGGCTTACCGTTTGAGGAAAGGTGCCAGTTGCAGTCAGGTTGGAGGAAGGGGTTGGGTCACTCGCATTTATTGTTTCGGTCCTTACTGTGCCTGTCACGTGAATGGCTCACTAAAATAGCCCTATGCCTGTGACAGGCCTTGCCTTGACATTGAGTACAGAGCAACCACAGATTGTAACCCTTGCACTACACTGCATGCCCCAGCCACCAGCTCAGCCTTGACTCCCCTAATATGTGAGTTGGTGTTTATTGGATAGCTGGTGCAGGACAGTGGAAAACACAACCTGAACTGCACCTCTATCATGCAAAACTTTACTGTATCTATTAACATGCTCAAACCTCATTTCCGGAGACAGGTCCAGAGTAACTACTGGAGCTTCACGTTACATGGTCACCTTTCACATTTCAAGGTGCTTTCACTGTCCGTGTACCTGCTCTACAGTTCTAGTTGCTGCCATCAATTTAATTCAGGCTATATCAGCCAGAGTGTCATTACATCAGTAAGCACCAGTGCCATCTTATGCTTACCTGGTGTATTCCAGCAAAACCAAACCTGAACCAAAGTGGCAGAGCACTAGATGATGTTGGCTCTGATATCCAGAAAGAGACTTTAGCACATCTAGCTAGGATTAGGGTTAGAGTTAGAGTTATATCGTACAAAAAGATTTACATTGTGACTCTGCAGAAAAACATTGTAATGATGTGTAAGCACACATGTATTTAAGAAGTAGCGACTATGTAAAAACACAATAATTAGACGCACTCAATGTACTGTTGCCATGTTGTTGTTGTTTTCTTTGTGCTAATGTAAAAAGCTTTGAAAATCGAACCTAGTGCATCACACTATATTTACCGGGTTGGACAAAAGAATGGACATGGGAACATTGAGCAAATATTCACCCCAAGACAACTTCCATAATACAAACCCTATATAACGTGCTAATGTTGTGGTGCTAATTATTTGTCTGAGTTGTATTGCATAGATGAAAAGAATATCGCTATTGTAACTCAAGAACTGTGGCTTGGAGTGTGTCCCCATAAAGTCACGCCACTGAGCTGCAGAATGCAAGATCAACACCCTGGAATGACAAGAAGGCTGCCTCAGTCTGGCATGGCTTGTGACCTCCGTGGCTTCACTTTGACAGAAGCTGAACGGCTCTGGCTGTGTGATTCAATAACTAAAGGGGATAAAAACACCAGGCAAGGTCAGCTGTAAGCATGGCCTTCCCCTTTACACATTCAGCACAGGGTTTATGCATTTTTCTCTCCTTGCTTTTTCCACGTTTATTCTGTACATTTACCATAGTGTACCCTTGTTTGCCATGTTTATGAATATGCTTTACCATACCTCGTTATGTTTCACAATGCTTTCACTGTGGTTTATTACATTTTTCTCTGCTTTTACTTGTATAAGGGTTAGTTTACTGTGTTTTTTTTTTATATGCTTTACCATACCTCTCAGTGTTTTACCATACCTCTATTCTTTACAATGCTTCCTTATGCTTTATCATACCTTTCTGTGCTTAACAATACTTCCCTATGGTTTATCATACCTCTTTATGCTTTACAATGCTTCCCTATGCTTTCACTGTGCTTTATTACACTTTGCTGTGCTTTCACCACGGTGAACCCTTACAAGAGACTACTTCTGATAAGCTGTGCAGCAGGTGTTATTATGTTTATTATGTTTTTGTACTGCCTGTTATCAATCCTACTATACTATACCATATCACAGTGTGATCAGAGTAGCTTAGTATGGGACACTTTTACAAGGGCACATCTGCAATTAAAACATGTTTTTCTGCACATTTCATTGCATCATGTTGAAATCACGTCTTCATGATTCAACCCTTCTGGCCCCTGGTTAACCACCCTACCCTACCCTGTGCTTGTTGTGCAGTATAGTGTTCATCTGTTCCTGCACTGTGATTTGAAGAGACACAGGGTGCTTATTGCAAAGTGATTGAGACCGTTATACCAGTTTAAAAGCACATCGTTTTATGCAGTACGGTCTACATAACAAACTAGATCGTCAGATACCTTTACTCCAGATTGACAGTAACCTCAATAAAGTTACCAAACCAGAAACAAACTGCTTGGGTGTTTCATTTCGGGGCTTGTATGTCATATTAAATAGTTTCTTAATTAAAAAAGGAACTTCATTTCTGTAACAGTGGCAACTGTTCCCAGGTAAATTCTTAAATGGATAATCTCATGACACATTAGTTACAGCTGTGCTCATGTAGTGCTGATTTCTTCAGAAATGCAGTTTCTTGTAGTCTTTTCAGAAGCAACCCTGCTGTTTTAAAAATGATATTTCTGCTGGAATAGCTAGTAAGCCTGGTAAATAATGATATAAGCGGAAACAGCACTAGACAACGACAGAGAACATACATCATATACACAGGTAAGACATACAATACTGTAAAACAGTTTCTGCGGCAACTTCATTTTCCGGATGGCTCACTGTGGACATACTTACAGCAACAAGTGTTTGTGCATGTAAACAATGCATATACTGATTATAAAGTGAATGGAATGATTATGCCAATTTTACTGCATGTATATTTGACGGATTTTATAGCAAAAGAAAAATCAGTGAATTTTTCTTGCCAGCAAACGTTTTATGTTTTACAGTACGGGTAGATGCGATATGCATTTAAATACTGTAAAAGTGAAATTGTTAATAAAGTCAGATGCACAAACGGTTCCCATTCAGATTCTCACTTCATTGAGCCTGATCAAGGCAATGTATTTGAATTTGCTGAGAAAGGGTAACAATGTGTCTCCTTGTTGATTTATATACCGGTAAGTCCAATAATACAGGAAACAGCTGCAGTATGCTAGTAATACACCAGCAGGCTCTTTTAATAAACCCTTTGCAAGCATTTCTGAATGAAGACGCAGGCAGTCTTTAGCAGTGACTCCTTGTCACATCACTGCTTTGTATTTTAAGCACTTGCTATATTTATGGAGCTAGTATGCAAGACATTGAGGAGGGTTCACATCTAGAAATTATGTGCTTGAGTACGACTGAAATAACCTCAGCGCGCGCTCCACTGTTCTCTGTGACCTTGTGTGTATTAAAATGGGCGGCTTGTATACAACATGAATTTCCAAGCAGATCCTCACACAGTGGACTCAGTCTGCTCCCACTGACTCGAAGGTTCCCTGCTTTAAATACATCTGCAGCTCCAGCCACCCTGCAGAATGAACTAATTTTGCTTCATAGTCCAATGAAACCTGCTGAATAATGTTATGTGAGGATATTGAATTACACACCGCTTTGTAGTTTTCCACATGCTTAACGAAGAACTGACAAACTTGAAAATGTGGCATTTCGAAAACCAACATGAAATACTGTAGGTTACTACTATTACGGCTTCCGGTAGACTTTTCCAATATTATTTTGTAGTTGCTTTGATTATATGATGTTAAATGAAAGATCTAAATATATATATATATATATATATATATATATATATATATATATGGGATACAGACTGCAGACCAGGAAGTGGAGTGAGAGGAACAGCTGGAGGAAAAGACTGCAGGGAGAACCTGGAAAAGTTGGACCAAGAAACCAAGGGAAGTTACAACCAAGTAGGGGTACTTTTGTTTTGAGTGGTGAACCCTGTCTAGCTTGAAGATAAGTGCACAGGGCTAGAATAATTTTGTTCAGTGTGCGATTGGAAACCATTTTATTTGACAGTACAACACATATATGTCCCTGTGGGATAGTGCTTGTGTTTTGTTCTTTTTGCTTGTTGCAGCAGGTTCCTGGGCCCAGGGGTTTGGGCTAACCTCCTGTGGGGCAGTGCTTGTGTTTTGTTCTTTTTGCTTGTCACAGCAGGTTCCTGGTCCCAGTGGTTTGGCTGACCTCCTGTAGGATAGCATTTGGGATGGGGAGAAACCGGTCCTGGGTAAAGAGGGGGCCTGTCTGTGTAGGGCTAATTTTATAATGAATAGGACAAGGGCCATTTGTGGTCTGGAGGGATCTTTCTGTGCTAAGGCCTCCCCTCACGAGACAGGCAACCACAGGCGAAGCGAAGCCGAGACAGGCAACCCCAGGCGAAGCGGAGCCGAGACAGGCAACCCCAGGCGAAGCGGAGCCGAGACAGGCAACCCCATGCAAAGTGGAGCCGAGACAGGCAACCCCAGGCGAAGCGGAGCCGAGATAGGCAACCCCAGGTGAAGCGAGACCCTCGGCAGCCCTAGGGGATAAAAAAAAGACAAGCAGCCCCAGGCGATGAGGAGCAACAAGGAAGCCTCAGGCGTTGCGGAGCATCCTTGGGCGGTGCGAGGCAGGCAATGGCAGCAGTGGACCATCGGGAGGCGACGGCGGAAGGACAGCCAGGCCTAGCTGTGGTGCTGGGGTTGGCCCTCTTCGCAGACACTGCGGCCGGGCGTTTTTCCTCCCGTGCTCCCCTCAGCAACCTATGCAGGGGCACACCAAAATGATATCTTAGCTACATTGATGACAGTGAGGATTTTAAACAGTTGATTCAGTCCGTAACATTTCCACCCCGCCCTCGATTACACATGAACAAAAACGAAAACAGACAATAGTATGTCTTTCTTAGACATTTCCATCGCTGTTTTGAATTCCACTGTCTACTACAAACCAACTGATACCAGCAGTAAGACTCCTCACACCCTGAGGTTTTCCGTGACTCGATTCCCTATTCACAACTGTTAAGACTCATTTCAAATATAAATAGAAAAAATGCTTGTTATAATAACAATATACAACACACAAGTGATAGAATCCCTCTGGTCCTCACTTACCCCTACCAACAGAAAGATACAGACAATTGTCCAAACAAACTTAAAAACTTTACAAACCCATCTACAGCGCCTATTTTCAAGACTCCCCCTTGATGTCATAGAAGAGAAGAATGTAAGAGAATATGTGGTACACAGTGATATTCATTCTTCTGGGGAACCTTTGAAAGGTAACAGACTATGATGTAATACCTGTAAATACATTCTTTCTGAAACAGAGATTAGAGGCATTAAATCTTCAATCAACATTGAACATTTTACATGTACCTCTAAAGCAATAGTCTACTGCATTATCCGCAAGAAATGCAACAAATTGTACATTGGGGAAACTAAAAGACGTTTAGCAGACTGGTTTGTAGAACACTTAACACCACTGCATTTCCAGTAGACCGTCACTTCAACAGTGATGATCACACTGCTGAAGACATCACAGTCTGTGTGATCAGTCAGTGTTATGGAACAAATGTTGCTCGGAAACAAAAAAGGAACAAGAGTTTATCTTCAAACTGGGAACTTTGGAACCTCTGGGAATGAACATTCTATTCTAATAATCATGACACCAGCCACAGAATATTTGTATAATTACAAATCTTGAATAATAACAAGTTTACTGCACTGTGTTTACTTTTCTTTTTAAACAGCTGTAGAACTACCTGGTTTAATCAATGACAATCAAGTGCAATCAGTGAAAGGGCAGGTAATTTAATACTGAGTTAAACTAGTCCTGTGGTGAACGTGTAAAGGGCATGTTCACAGCTGACCTTGCCTGGTGTTTTTACCCCCTTTAGTTATTGAATCACACAGCCAGAGCCGTTCTAACCCTTATACAAGTAAAAGCAGAGAAAAATGTAATAAACCACAGTGAAAGCATTGTGAAACATAACGAGGTATGGTAAAGCATATTCATAAACATGGCAAACAAGGGTACACTATGGTAAATGTACAGAATAAACGTGGAAAAAGCAAGGAGAGAAAAATGCATAAACCCTGTGCTGAATGTGTAAAGGGGAAGGCCATGCTTACAGCTGACCTTGCCTGGTGTTTTTATCCCCTTTAGTTATTGAATCACACAGCCAGAGCCGTTCAGCTTCTGTTAAAGTGAAGCCATGGAGGATACAAGCCATGCCAGACTGAGGCAGCCTTCTTGTCATTCCAGGTTGTTGATCTTGCATTCTGCAGCTCAGTGGCGTGACTTTATGGGGTCACAGTACTTGAATTACAATAGTGATATCCTCTTCATTTATGCAATACAACTCAACACAATCTGCTGAGCAACGAGATCAAACCAGGCGATCGGTAATAACAGACAAATAATTAGCATCACAACATTAGCACATTATATAGGGTTCCTATTGTAGAAGTCGTCTTGGGAGTGACTACAGGACCAGTACAAACCCAGTGCTGGTAAAATAGTGACATCTAGTGATGGCTGATGGCAGAACAGATCTGAGGTAGGTACGCTATCCTTCAACGTGTGCACTGTTCCTGCGTTATTTGAATGTGCTATGCTGGTATGGCCCGTCCTCCTATTCCTCTGAAGCAGTGGTGGGCAATTCTGGTCCTGGAGGGCCGGTGTCCCTCCTGGTTTTTGTTCCAACTGTGCCCTAAATTACTTAATTCTACCAATTGGTCTAATTAATGAATTTAGGGTAGAGTTGGAACAAAAGCCAGGAGGGACACCGACCCTACAGGTCCGGAATTGCCCACCCCTGCGAAGGATGGAATTCTACACTATCTCAGGGGTCTCCAACCCTGGTCCTGGAGACCCCCTATCCAGCAGGTTTTATAAGTGTCTTTACATCATCATTCGCTAAAGATCTGGGACACCTGTTAATCTTGACTAATTAAGCCAATAACTGATTCAATTAAGTAACAGCGAGATTGGTTAAAATGAAAACCAGCAGCCCCAGTAGTTCTCCAGGACCAGGGTTGGATACCCCTGCACTATTTGAACAGTATGGATTCCCTACTGCTGCTCATGACATTGTGTTTGATGTCATGATATCTGGTTAAACGTAGTGTCTTATTCTCGGAATGTCTGTTGCTGTTTTACTTTCTAGGTCAGTGGTGCACAACTCAGGCCATGGAGGGCCGGTGTCCCTCCTGGTTTTTGTTCTAACCATACCCTAAATTAGATAATTGGATCAATTAAGCATCTAATAAGGTCCAATAAAGTACTTTAGAGTGCAGTTGGAATAAAAACCTGCAGGGCATGCCAGTTACCAGGGGAAGCAGCTGATTGGTTAATGACAGGAAATGGGTGGGGACAGTTTCGCTCTCCAGATGACCAAGGAAGCACAATACTAACTGAAAGCAGGGCTTGCAAATACAATTCTTGAACCTGACATTCTGTTTTAAAATGAGAAACATTTTACTTTTGTAAAACTTTGGTTAAACTTTTGTTGCCTTATAGCCTGGAATTAAAATGTGAAAATAGTCATTTTTTTTTAAATTTATCTACACATCCTACCCCACAACTTCCAAGTGAAAAATATATTCTAGAAATTTGTAGAAAATTAATTAAAAATTCAAACTGAAATAGCTTTTTTGGATAAGTGTCCACCCCCCTTGTAATAGCAATCCTAAATTAGCTCAGGTGTAACCAACTGCCTTCAAAATCACACCAAGTTAAGTGGCCTCCACCTGTGTTAAATTGTAGTGATTCACATGACTTCAGGATTCATGGCCAGCCCAATCTCCAGACCTGAACCCCATTGAAAACCTCTGGAATGTGATCAAGAGGAAGATGGGTGGTCACAAGCCATCAAACAAAGCCGAGCTGCTTGAATTTTTGCGCCAGGAGTGGCATAAAGTCACCCAACATCAATGTGAAAGACTGGTGGAGAGCATGCCAAGACGCATGAAAGCTGTGCTTGAAAATCAGGGTTATTCCACCAAATATTGATTTCTGAACTCTTCCTAAGTTAAAATATTAGTATTGTGTTGTTTAAAAATGAATCTGAACTTATTTTCTTTGCATTATTCGAGGTCTGACAACACTGCATCTTTTTTTGTTATTTTGACCAGCTGTCATTTTCTGCAAATAAATGCTCTAAATGACAATATTTTTACTTGGAATTTGGGAGAAATGTTGTCAGTAGTTTATAGAATAAAACAAAAATGTTCATTTTAAGCAAACACATACCTATAAATAGTAAAACCAGAGAAAATGATAATTTTGCAGTGGTCTCTTAATTTTTTCCAGAGCTATATATATACATACACACACACACACACACACACACACAAACTATTCTAAGGGCTAACAATTGATAATAAAAAGTAATAAACACAGAAACATATTTTTTTGTAAAGATTTATTGATGTACAGAACAGTGGTGACCAACATACTAAGTACTGAGATCTGTTTTGGTGGAGCTGCGATCCACCAGCAATAAAGTGAAACGAGTAAAATAAAGTAAACCCCTTTTGACCAATTGGGATTATCTGTCCAGTGGTGACCAATACGTTAAGGTAGCAATGAACAAAAAAAAACTTAATAAAACGGTGCAAGCCTATCAACATTTTCAACTTTTAAGGACAAATATGCTTATAAACAAATGGAAACTTAAGCGTTTTTGTATCCGACGAAAAGCAAGTCTGAAGGTTGTATTTTGTATCATTTTGTGCTATAAAATTCACCCCATAAAACTAACAATGAACATTTTATTCAAATCAAAGAAACATCTTAGTCAAGTAAACAGATGTGTCCCCTTTTTGGTTTCTGCAAAAACTAAACACGGTGGCATAAAAACGCACGAACTCTTCAAGTTGAGTCTTTTTGCACGCTTTGTTTTTAACATTTTTTTTCCAGCTCGGTAGCACAACGAAGCTGAGCCTCAAGATTTCTATTTCATGGTCAGTCAGTGCTGAAAACGTTACGGCAAATAACAGCTCCCACTTTTTATCAGTGTTACGCGTTGGCAAGAGCTTCGTCGCCTTTGATTACTCGCACAACAAAGCGATCCATTGAAACCACCAAACACAGCTGTACACTACGAACCTGAGGTATAGAAACCAGAGTACAGTTATTAGCGCCATCTACTGTTTGGAATGAATATAATTGATCTATGTATGTATTAATAGTCAGGATGTTTATATTTAAATACGCAATCAACCTTATTAAAAATCATTCTTTGCTTATGTGTTGATGCTTGGACCAAGATCCACCAAAAATCTCGGAGATCAACATATTTACCACCACTGGATAGAAGAACAAATTAAAGATTTAACTAGTACATAAATATATATATATTATATATATATATATATATATATATATATATATAATATATAGATAGATATATAGATAGATAGATAGATAGATAGATAGATAGATAGATAGATAGATAGATAGATAGATAGATAGATAGATAGCTAAAATAAAAATAATAATAATTTGTGGAGTTGAAAGCATTGCTTTACCGGCTGAGCGTGTGATGTCTGCAAGTTCATAACATGGCGCTGACACACACACACACACACACACACACACACACACACACACACACACACACACACACACACACACACACACGCTTGGATTTCGGACGCTGTACTGCAGTACCTGGATAACCCTACAATGCACTGCTCATGTATACATGCTTATATCACTGACAACATATATCACATATCATATAACATATATAATTTTCAATAGAAGAAATGTGCTTCATCTGTCAGTCTGTGGAGCGGTGCTGCATTCTGCACAGTTCAAGCAAGGGGGGGGGGGGGGGGGAATCTAGTTACAGAGAAGGAGGCAAACTGAGGCTTGGAGATGCAGTTGGAGCAGTTCAAGATTATCAATTCAGATAGTCTCACACAGATTATCTGAAAACAAGAAGAACAGTTGTCCTGTTAGAGCCTCACAGGCCATCTTATACACACACACACACTACAACTTTTAACACAGCAATGATGGGCAAGGAACACACGGAGACCAACATCCGTATCTGCTTACAAGGCCGTAGCCAGCTATGAGGCACGTGAGGCACGGGCCTGGATTAAACTCATACTAATCATTTTTATTTAGGCTCTTTTACATGTTGCTCTGCTGCAGAACCAAATGCATTTCATTCCTCATTATGTATGAATTAAAAGTCCTGCTGATATCCTCTGTGCTCTTCAAAATCTTTTACTGTCATTGCAAACTACAGCGACACCATGCGGGGTGCATGGACAAGTGCCTCTGTGATTTTTCGAGTCTGGCTACAGCTCTGGCTTAGCATATGGGTGTCACTCTGTCATTGGATTTGAATGAAATCAGAATCGGATCACTCAGACAGTGCTTGGTGCTAGCTCTTATGAATCACTCAGACAGTGCTTAGTGCTAGATCTCTCTTATGAATCACTCAGACAGTGCTTGGAGCTAGATCTCTCTTATGAATCACTCAGATAGTGATTAATGCTAATGCTAGATCTCTCTTATGAATCACTCAGATAGTGTTTGGTGCTATATATCTCTTATGAATCACTCAGATAGTGATTGGTGCTAGATCTCTCTCAGGGCTGGTTGTATCAGTTATGCTATAATACATACTGGCCAGTGCCCGCAGCATCGAACATCTTCTTCCTGCCCTCCATGCCAGACATAGCCTCCACGTTTTTACGCCAGTCCTGCACCTCCGAGGTGAGCACCTGGGAGCAGAGCAGAGAGACAGGGTTTGAAAAACCTGCAGAGGCCACAGAGCTTGTACGTCCAACACACCCACCTTCAGATACATGCCAAGGATTTTAAAGTGCAAAGAAATGTCTCCTATGCTCTGTCCTAAGTCTAAGTCTTGGTTTCTGTGCTGCACTTAAAACTGTTTGTTAGGACCAACTCCTTATTAACTTTGCCAGCTCCTTATTAACTTTGCCAGTTCCTTACTAACTTTGTCAGCTCCTTATTAACTTTGCCAACTCCTTATTAGCTTTGCCAGCTCCTTATTAACTTTGCCAGCTCCTTATTAACTTTGCCAGCTTCTTATGAACTTCACCAGCTCTTCTGGTAACAGTAGACTGTTAGTATCCTGGATACAGAGAGCTCTTCACCTTCTCTGTGTCCTCCTTCTTCACAGACTTGAGGTTGGCTCTCAGGTCCACAGATCCCTTGTGCTTGGAGCCCAGCAGTGAGCGCAGGATGGCGTCGGCCGAGACACGCACTCGGCGCAAGTTGGGCCTCTTGAACTTGCCTCGGATGTCCAATATCTTCAGATTCAGGTCATGGATCTAAGGTAATAAATGATATTCGAAGTTACGTCACCATTTTGAACCTATCCGCAGCATCGACAGTGTAGATCTCACACTCAGAGTGAAACCTGCTGAATAATGTTATGTAACATATTGAATTACATACCACTTTGTAGTTTTTCATAAATCTGACAAGAAATACTGTACTACTATTATGGCTTCAGGTAGACTTTTGTGATATCATTTTGTAGTTTCCTTGATTACATGATGTTAAATAAAAGAATAAAAGAGATTTTTAATTATGTCTGAATTCTAAAATTGTAGGTGATGCAAAGCTTTTGGCCAGAGCTGGATATAAACAGATCAAATACGTTAGCATTAACTTAAATACGTTAGCATTAACTTCCCATCAGTTTTGTAATTTGTATTTAGAGTTAATGACTTATAATATGTTTAAGTGTTCGGTGGCTTCCTCTGATCAAGTTGAGAGTGTACTTTTTCTTGCCCTATTTGTATGACAGGCCAGACAGTTTGGTGCAAGTAGCTCTGATAATGCAACCCTTCGAGTCATGCTAAGGCAATGTGGGAGGTATTGAGTTTCCTCGGCAGTGCTGAGCATGCTGGAAGTGTGTGAGGTATTGAGTTTCCTCGGCAGTGCTAAGGCAATGTGGGAGGTATTGAGTTTCCTCGGCAGGGTTGAGCATGCTAACACAGCGTGTGAGGTATTGAGTCTCCTCGGCAGGGTTGAGCATGCTGGAAGTGTGAGAGGTGTTGAGTTTCCTCGGCAGTGCTAAGGCAATGTGTGAGGTGTTGAGTTTCCTCGGCAGTGCTAAGGCAATGTTTCCTCGGCAGTGCTAAGGCAGCAGGTGTTGAGTTTCCTCGGCAGTGCTAAGGCAGCGTGTGAGGTGTTGAGTTTCCTCGGCAGTGCTAAGGCAGGGTGTGAGGTGTTGAGTTTCCTCGTGCTAAGGCGGCGTGTGAGGTGCTAAGGCGGCGTGTGAGGTTGAGTTTCCTCGGCAGTGCTAAGGCAGGTGTTGAGTTTCCTCGTGTGAGGTGTTGAGTTTCCTCGGCAGTGCTAAGGCGGCGTGTGAGGTGTTGAGTTTCCTCGGCAGTGCTAAGGCGGCGTGTGAGGTGTTGAGTTTCCTCGGCAGTGCTAAGGCGGCGTGTGAGGTGTTGAGTTTCCTCGGCAGTGCTAAGGCGGCGTGTGAGGTGTTGAGTTTCTTCGGCAGTGCTAAGGCGGCGTGTGAGGTGTTGAGTTTCTTCGGCAGTGCTAAGGCGGCGTGTGAGGTGTTGAGTTTCCTCGGCAGTGCTAAGGCGTGTGAGGTGTTGAGTTTCTTCGGCAGTGCTAAGGCGGCGTGTGAGGTGTTGAGTTTCCTCGGCAGTGCTAAGGCGGCGTGTGAGGTGTTGAGTTTCCTCGGCAGTGCTAAGGCGGCGTGTGAGGTGTTGAGTTTCCTCGGCAGTGCTAAGGCAGGTGTTGAGTTTCCTCGGCAGTGCTAAGGCGGCGTGTGAGGTGTTGAGTTTCCTCGGCAGTGCTAAGGCGGCGTGTGAGGTGTTGAGTTTCCTCGGCAGTGCTAAGGCGGCGTGTGAGGTGTTGAGTTTCCTCGGCAGTGCTAAGGCGGCGTGTGAGGTGTTGAGTTTCCTCGGCAGTGCTAAGGCGGCGTGTGAGGTGTTGAGTTTCCTCGGCAGTGCTAAGGCGGCGTGTGAGGTGTTGAGTTTCCTCGGCAGTGCTAAGGCGGCGTGTGAGGTGTTGAGTTTCCTCGGCAGTGCTAAGGCGGCGTGTGAGGTGTTGAGTTTCCTCGGCAGTGCTAAGGCGGCGTGTGAGGTGTTGAGTTTCTTCGGCAGTGCTAAGGCGGCGTGTGAGGTGTTGAGTTTCCTCGGCAGTGCTAAGGCGGCGTGTGAGGTGTTGAGTTTCCTCGGCAGTGCTAAGGCGGCGTGTGAGGTGTTGAGTTTCCTCGGCAGTGCTAAGGCGGCGTGTGAGGTGTTGAGTTTCCTCGGCAGTGCTAAGGCGGCGTGTGAGGTGTTGAGTTTCCTCGGCAGTGCTAAGGCGGCGTGTGAGGTGTTGAGTTTCCTCGGCAGTGCTAAGGCGGCGTGTGAGGTGTTGAGTTTCCTCGGCAGTGCTAAGGCGGCGTGTGAGGTGTTGAGTTTCCTCGGCAGTGCTAAGGCAGCATGTAAGGTATTGAGTTTCCTCGGTAGTGCTGGGGCAGTGAAAAGTTCAATCGCACCCTGTTCTATGACAGTACCTCGCGAGCGTTCTTGCCGACTTTAAACTCAATGTCGTAGCGCTCCTCGTCCACAACTTCAATCTTCGCGTGCAGCTCGGTGCATAGCTTCTGTAATCAGAGCACAGCAAGTTCATGACAGGCCAGCAGCATTAAAGGAGGGGCAGCTTCCAAAGCCATGGTAATTATTCTTGTAACCACCTGGTCTATAGTAATAACAGGATGGGCCAGCACAATTGAAAGATTACAACACTGGGCTGAATTCTCAAAGCTATTTACTCTAATTTGCACATTTTTTTTTTTTTAAATATTAGAAACGCACCCAGTAGGGTTACCAAACTAGAAGTAAACAGCTATGACTTTTAATTCAGTGAATTAAGTATTAAGTCGCTTCTTGTTCATTTTAGTTTTGGGAATCTACCCATTGTCACATCTATTTTTTTGATCTAAACAGTGGCATCTTAATGTTTTCACCCTTACATACATGACCACCTCATATCCTCAAAACTCCCTTCTAGTTTTTAGATGGGGACATATGCAAGACTCAAATGCATGACAGCCTCATATGAGGATCAGTGGTGTAGTGGAGCTGGCCCATTCTGGGACTATTTTCTATAGGCAGCAGTGGTGTAGAACTCACATAACAGGCAAACTAATTCACATGACTCACATCTCCCACACACCTGTTTGATTCAGTCAGTCCTTTTGATGCAATGCAAAGAGCATCGGGAACTTCTTCTATTACAAACTACTTCTTTAAGAAGGCTAAACATGCTGATGAAGACGACAACAACAGTGCATTGACTGCGACTGAGAACACAAACACAGACGAAGCCACTGACACACACACGTAAATAAAGCATTATGACAAGATGGAGAAAGACACTTTGTGGAAATACTTGTAGTAATAAGATAAATGCATTGCCTATTATATGTTACTAGAAGTTCGGTATGCAAATAAAATGTGAGTTTGTATGATAATTCTTGTTTACGAAAATCTATATTTTAGTGGCGTTCCGGTACAAGCAGATTTAGGACTATACCACTGGCGAGGAAGCCATTTGTTCCCCATATAAAGCAATGGAAAATAATTGATAAAATGTTCAATAAAAATATATTCATTGTGTGTCTACTTTCAATATTTTGTGCATGAAAAGGGTACTACAGCCATCCTAACATGAAAATCAAGGTCAGAACCATACCTCTCTGTGCTTTACAATGCTTCCATATGCTTCACCATACATCTCTGATTTGCAGGCTTGCCTATGCTTCACAATGCCGCTCTGATTTACAATGCTTCCCTATCCTTCACTATGCCTCTTTGATTTGCAATGCTTTCCTATGCTTCATCATGCCTCTTTGATTTATACTGCTTGCCTATGCTTCACCATGCTTTCACTATGTTTTATTTACACTTTGCTGTTACTGTATAGGGGTTCTTTGCTACAGTCACTGCCGGGTGTAATACTTGAGGGATTCCTGCAGGGGGCACTCACCTGCAGCTCCTCCAGAGTGAGTCCTGCAAGCTGCAGGGGTGGTACTCGCTCCACCAGGTACCGGACCTTCTCCTCATCCCGGTCCAGCTTCTCCTTGTCCAGAGCCTCTTTCGCTCGGGTCAGCAGCAGGATCTGAGGGCAGAGTGCAGGGTCAGTACCCGGGCTGAGGAGCAGTATCTCTGGACAGGAAACATTAGATACTGTCCCCTCTCCGGCTACACTGCTCTAGATTCATCGAGCACTTTACTAGGGCTGTGCCACTGCTTGTAGTTTCAGAGTATTTGCCTTTGAGATATTTGAACATTGTTAGCTTTTATAAATGCAATAAAACGTGTTCACAACACAACACTAAACAATGCCTTGGTTTCAATCTGTAAGAATCTGCTGTTTAATGTAGAACCTGTTGTGATCAAGCCAACTAAAACTACTTTATAGTTTATAAGCAACTATGTGTCTTTTCTTGTGTCCTTTTGATATCAAATCCTTTTCTTTTAACTTTCCCTAGTGTATTTAGAATTGATTAATTCATGAAGTGCATTGTGGGATTGTAGTCCTGGGCAAGGTGTTTTCACTGTTTATAATCCACAAAGAACTACATATCCCAGTTCCCATAGTGGTAAGTTGAGCTAAGTTTAATCAAAGGTCAGGTTTACAGGACGAATCAATTACATTTGTTAGTTTTGCAACATATTTTCATTGTCTGTTTACGGCCTCAATATGGCATTCAAAATGTCAGTGCCCTGGATGGGAGGAAAATTGCTTCCAAACTGCTTTTAAAACACTAAGTGTGGAAACTAATTACCATGGATTGGTATTGTAAAGGTGAGGGAAGGACATGTTTTCTTGTTTTGAAATCACCACAGTAATAAATGGGTGTTTTTGGTTTATTTCATATCTGCAGCAATTACTCTGAAGATACAAGCACAATTTTTATTGATAGAAAAATCAAACAGCTAATGCTGCATAACTAACAGACTATGTGAGCACACCTTTGAGTGCATGCCTTTGTTTTATAATCCATTTTACTTTCACAAAAAAAGAAATGAACTTGTGAGCAAAGATCTGTGGGTCTTGCTGATTCGCAGTAGTGAACATTTACCTGCTTGTAGCGCTAATATAAACTCATCAGCCTAGTTGTCTAGCGGGATGAAACATGGTGCTCTACCTTAAGAGAAAGCTTGCGGGATGCTGAAATCTTTGACTTCGGCTGCAGAACAAGAGAACACAATTACTGCAGGAAGGACTTGGGAATTAAATACCTCTTAGACAAATTAACCATGGCATTTTTGCAGTTTTATTGACTATATTTCCTCCCCATGCTTTTCCCATGTTTATACTCTGTATTTACCATAGTTTAACATGCTTTGCCATGTTTAATAATCTGGGCTTTACAATGTGTATTTATGCTTTACCATGCTGTCACTGTGCTTTCTTACACTTTGCTATACTTTTACTATGGGAAACTTTTCTAAGAGATTCCACATCACAAGCTAGGGACAGGTAATACAGTTGCATCACACACTACCCCTTGTATCACACACTACCCCCTTGCATCACACACTACCCCCTTGCATCACACACTACCCCCTTGTATCACACACTACCCCCTTGCATCACACACTACCCCCTTGTATCACACACTACCTCCTTGCATCACACACTACCCCCTACCCCCTTGTATCACACACTACCCCCTTGCATCACACACTACCCCCTACCCCCTTGTATCACACACTACCCCCTTGTATCACGCACTACCCCCTTGCATCACACACTACCCCCTTGTATCACACACTACCCCCTTGCATCACACACTACCCCCTTGCATCACACACTACCCCCTACCCCCTTGTATCACACACTACCCCCTTGCATCACACACTACCCCCTTGCATCACACACTACCCCCTTGTATCACACACTACCCTCAGCCTTTATTCTCCATGTAATTTACAGCTTTTCTCATAAAAGCAGATAAAAAAAAATTAAGCAAAATAAAAAAAAAGTGTCAAATTATTTCCATGTTGCTGGGATTGGTCAGTTTTCAGCTTGTTAAATCATCCAGGTTTTGCTATTGGATGAAGTACAGTACTGTGTTTGTGAGCTCGGTAAGTCACATAGCAGAGTCCTGTAGCTCCTGCTTTACCTTAGCAGGAGGCTGAGCCTTGGGGGAGGGGTCTGCCTGCTTGGGGGGGGATGGTTGGGGGGGTTCGGGCTCAGCCTCCGTCTCCTCTTGCGCTGCCTCTTCAATCTCCTCAATCTGCAGTGGAGAGAATGAGAAAAACAGAACCATCTGATGACTGCAGTCTAAACTGTCTCCCACTCCTGCCCCCCGCTATCAAACCAGCGCTCTGCCCGCTCCGACAGCGTGACTCTTTACTTGTACAGGTATTGAAAAAAATACAATTATCTTACGCATTCTTTTTGTTGTTTAGAGTCAATTTGTGAAAAAGTTTCAGTTTTCATCATTTTATATTTACAAGTTTAAAGCCCCAATGTGGTCAGAGCCCTTCAGAAACATGTCCAATTTCTAAGTACATCTAATACACCAGAGTGCAAGCATTAACCTGACCAACTGCAGCACTCCGCCCCCAGCCCAGCCTACACCAGCCCAGCCCATTCCAGCCCAGCCCAGCCTATTCCAGTCCATTCCAGCCCAGCCTAGCCCATTCCAGCCCAACCCAGCCCAGCCCAGCCCAGCCCAGCCCATTCCAGCCCAGCCCAGCCCATCCCAGCCCAGCCCAGCCCATTCCAGCCCAGCCCAGCCCATCCCAGCCCAGCCCAGCCCATTCCAGCCCAGCCCAGCCCAGCCCAGCCCAGCCCAGCCCAGCCCAGCCCAGCCCAGCCCAGCCCAGCCCAGCCCAGCCCAGCCCAGCCCAGCCCAGCCCAGCCCAGCCCAGCCCAGCCCAGCCCAGCCCAGCCCAGCCCAGCCCAGCCCAGCCCAGCCCAGCCCAGCCCAGCCCATCCCAGCCCAGCCCAGCCCAGCCCAGCCCAGCCCAGCCCAGCCCAGCCCAGCCCATTCCAGCCATGCCGATGTGCCAGGGAGACTGCAAATATACTGATTCCCTGGAGGCCATCAACACCGTGCCAATAGGAAATCCACATCCAGTATTAGTATGAAGTAAATAACAAAAGAACATAAGAAAAGTTTGGGAATGAGAAAAGGCCATCTGACCTATCAAGACTCTTTCCTTTTTAGCACACTATTCTCCCCTATTGGGTGCATGTGTGAGTGTGTGTGTGTGTGTGTGTTAATTTAAAAATCACAGAATCTAATCTTATTTTAAACGTTCCCAGTGTTTTAAATCCGACTACTTTACATGGTCGGCTATTCCATGCATTTCTAAACTCTACTCAGCTTCCACTTATGCCCTCTTGTTCTTCTCTCTGTGCTAAGTGTTGGGTTCACTTTATCTAGACCATTTATGATTTTAAAGACTTCAATCAAGTCCCCTCTTTCTTTTTTTCTAGGCTGACGATGTTTATAGCTCACTGAGTCCTGGGATCAGCCTAGCTGCCCTTCTCTGTACCTTCTCCAGTGCAATGCAGTGTAGTAAGGTGACCAAGGTGGGGTCTAACTAGGGCATTGTATAAAAATAATACCACAGCTGCAGCTACTCATTCCATCCACCAGAGGCAGTGTTGCAGAAGTGACAGGTTTACTGTTATAATGATCAATGCCACCTGTTTCAGAGCTCCACCAAGGCCACAAGCCTGTTTTAGGAAGGCAAGGAATGTTAAACAGTGCAACAAGATCTCCACCGCAACACCTCCACAAGGTGAAATACTATTCTCTGCTCTTTTTACAGACCGCCTTTGTTAGACTGTTTCTCGTCCCTGTTAACCTGAGATAACAGTGCTATACCCCAGGTGAACACCAGGTGGACAATGTCTGCAGTTGTGCAGCAACAACACCCACTGTAAGGTTTCTGAATGAAGGTAAACATGGAATGAGCTTTGTTACACTATAAGGATGAGACCAGACCATGCTTCAAATCTTAATAATGTTTACCATTTATTAGTTCCAAATACTCGCATTACATTCCACATTGAAAGGTACTGATTAGATACAATACGTGCCGCTAGTATTAACAGAGACAGGCAATTGATCAGATTACCTGAACCCCTGGAGAGAGCCCACAGACTGATTAACCGACGGTCCACGATAATTCTAGAGGTATTAGAGGCTTCTCTGTCTGTGTCACCTCCATGCCTGGTATATACGCGATCACAGTCTGGTTTTGTTATCTTATTAATTATCAGTAGAATTGAACTAACCAATCTCTTTTACAAGGGTAATTATTTCCCATATTTAATCTCATACATTTCTGCACAGACTTTATCACTCAAATCATTTTAACCCTAAGTTACCCTACTTATATCAAAAGTCACCTCCAATAAACTAGTTTAACAGTACCAATACATTTTACTCGCATATGATATTTCCTAAACTGAAGTTAGAAACTACAGTATATTAAAATAACAAATTGATAAAAAAAAAAAGTGATCTTACCGCTCTGAAATGGAAACAGGAGAGAAAAAAAGACAGAATTAAAAATGACTTTTTGTTCTTTCATCTCTTGTAAGGTTATAAGACCAGCTCACAAAATTAGTAAAACAAGGCTGTTTGCGTGTTAGAGTGTGCTAATGACAGACAGACAGTTTCTTCTCCATTCCTCACATTCCTCTACTCTCAATAACTCCAGTTAAAGAATGTCACAATCAAAAGTAAAATGCATACATAGTTAAACAGATGAACAGTCATCTTCTTATATCTCTACATTATGATGCTCTCAATGCTTTGTGCTAAAATGTCTTAACAAAGTTTCATTACAATTGGATAAGCGGTTCTCTAGATCAAACTGAATGTATCTTTGTGGGGCATGAGAAGGTTCAGGAAAAAAAAAAAAAAAAAAAAAAAAAAAAAAATCTAAAAACTCTTAACCTGTATAATATATCAACTTAAATACAATGTTACTGCTGACCCCTCCTGTCATGTCAACGTTCCTAGACGGCGCTGTGCAGCTGACCGGTGCACCTTTTTATTTAAACCTGCATATTTACTGTGTGAAGTCTACTGTCATCTGGTGATGTACGCTGTTTATTGTTTACTACGTGGAGTGCGTATTAGTAAGCGTTGGACACAATAAGTAAACTATTATCTGCAGTGTTAAGTTTGCTCTCATTATGATGGATCGGTGGCCGGTTCGTGCAAAAGAAAAATCTATATTCTTAACATACAAAACACATCTAATGAAATTAGTACCCTACTTACTCTTGGTCGGACATCGTAGGACTGGGTCACCTGCTAGATACAGTAAGGGAAGGTTTGTGACATTGTGTGTGATAAATACACACATAGCAAGAAGCACATTTCATTTAGGGAAGCATGCAAGCAGTTACCATTCACTTGCACAATGATCGTTTTATGTACCATTTGAATACAAAATAACCTGTATAAAAACAGCGGTGTTCTGTTTATTAAACACCCAATTTGACTTGTTGTGCACATAAATCAAACCACTGGAACTGAAAATGTTGTCAAAATAGGCACATTGGTGCTTGTCTAATTTAATTGATGACTTGAATAGGCCGCACATGCAATTCATTTTAAATAGTAAAGGAACACAGCCACCGATGGTGCAATGCAGGAGACTTTTCAGAAGTTGTTTAAGATGCCTGATTAAAGCATTAAGCGGTCTAACATTTTCACACGCGAGTGCCTATTGTTTCTGTATCACTGTTTACTGCGCGGAAATTTACATGCTCACACCCAGAGGTTTTCATGCTGATAGGTGTGTGTATGAAGGATATAAAGGACAAATCTTGAGGTATATTTCAACGCCCAGCGCATTGCTCTTACCTGTCGATGGAGAATTGGACTCCTATAAGATATCTGTAGTTTCTGATCGGCAAGCGATACACAAAGCAGTATTTATCTGTGAATGTCACATACACCTGCCAAGCAACTGGACAATAAATATAGAATCTGTACCACGAAAGAGAAATATTCTGGGCAGTGGTATTCGGTGAATGAAATCTTACCCTACCCATGTGACAAGGCGCGACAATGCACAGCATTGTCAGCACATCATATTGCTATTCCTAGTAGTATAGAGTTAATAGAAATAGAGTATAACATGACGGGAGCAACATGGGTTACTCATAGTATACATATCATTGTAAGTAAGATAAAGTACGATTTTCAAGTGTGCTATTTAAAGAATAGAAGGTTTTTTCCTAGGGTTATTTTATCTGTCACGAAATAGTTCCATCTTTGTAAAGCAGGTGGCTTGGAGTCTTTCATATAACAAGATATAATACATAACATGACCTGTGAAACTATTAAAACAAAATTAAACGAAATGTGTAATTAATTTAAAAATGAGCTACAGTTACCTACATTTCAAGTTTTACATTAAGATGTGTTTCGTGTGTAAACTATTGAATAAAGCAATGTTCTTTAAATACTGGGATAGCGGAGCGACTGTTTTAGATATTTAATAGGGATGCGGTAAAAGCCTGAACGAGAGGGAACGGCCCGGGACGGTACTTTAATATGAATTCAACTGCTTTAAAAACAGCATAGAAAGATAAACACACGCGAGGAGAATATTTTACCAATCAGAACCGATTTATAATGCGCCGTCATTAACCCGTTCCGGCCCAGAACCTTATTTTTATCACCAAAAAGTTCCCGGAACGCTGGGTTCCGAAGGTGCAAAGACGACGAAAATTATACACATAATAAAACTAAGTGGTAACAACATAAAACCATAGAAAAAACCCACCGAACCCACCTTTAACTGCCCATTCCGGGTAATAAAACTGTGTTTTATATATATATATATATATATATATATATATATATATATATATATATATATATATATATATATTATATAATATCTATAATATATAATAAAACTATATAATTTAATTAAATCGACCATCATTTTTAAGCACATGTTTTTTTTTTTTATAGTGGAACTAGTGGAAGCTTCTTGTTTGACTTTCTGCTTTGCAGGGAAGGAGGTGATACAGTAACAGTATTTTCACAAGTAACAATTGCAAAGTTCTAGAATTGCTGGTAGCCCCTAATTGTAATAGTTATACGTGATTAAAGATAATAATAACACACGCATATAGCTGCAACAGTTTCACAACATTTATTTTTTTATTCTTCTTACAATGATAAAAAATGTCTTTAAATGTATAACATATTCATATATGCACATATATTTGATACAAAACGGATATAATGCAATTACAGTACAAAGGCAAGCAAATACACTACCTTTATATAGTTTACAACATGTAACAAAAAATGAGCAAACAATGCAGAACAGTTTAGATTTTGATATTACGCATGACGACTTCAAATACAGAAACCTTGATGCTTTTCTCATTTTCTTCCCCTTCAAAAAGATAAATTCGTTTTTAAATTGTGTGTCACATGCATAAATAAACTGTTTCTTTTTTATGTCTGTGTTTAATTTGGGAAACACCTGTCTTGTCTAGTGCTGTGTGTATGTGTCTGAATACGAGAGAAATTAAACCATGTATTTTGCTCTAAATGAGTTGCTGCTATATTAAACTATGTAACAGTGTACAATGTAACAATATATCGAATTGAAGTATTTGGCTTAAACGCTGTAACTAACAGACAGCACTAGTTTGTGCAGCATGAGAATTGAAACACATTGTGAGTTGAGATTTGAACCGGGAACCAAATGGTATGAAGCCTTTGTCTTAAGCCACTGGTCACCTTACTCAAGCTCTATCAAATACCTTGCTAATGCACTTTTTAAACTCTCAACCCTCGCTCTTTTCTTATGTCTTATGTCTTATGTAAAAGGAGGAGGGAGGAGGAGGTGTTTTGGGCAGGGGTTTGTTGGGGGCTATTGTTGGTTGTTTGGGCGAGGGACGGAGGGAGGGAGCAATTCCTGAATGGCTGGATATTGTGAGCACGGGTGTGGAGTGTGATTGTGGGGTTATCTTGGATGTTTATTATTGGGCTTTGTGGTGGTCGCCGGGGTTTACAAATAACTTTGTTTATTAACTGCCTTAGTCTTTTATTTGCTCCCAGTTCCCGTTCCTTTTTTCTTATTAATTTAATAAACACTGGCTTGAGATGTGTTGTAAAAAATAAAAATAAAAAAAAAATCTGACATGCTCAGCCTCATTTGTACCCACAGCTGTTGTATGTTACATTACATACTAATGAAACCCCAATCTCTTTATGCCCAACGGATACCTTGTTAAAAATGCAATACAGTTTAACAATCCGACCTAGATCTCACTCGTTTTACATTTGTATTACTTTGCCGCTTTTGCATCTTACTCTAAAAACAGTCTAATGAATATCACTAGCTTGTTAAAGTGAACAATCAACAATTTTTATGTGGTTACACAGTCAACATCTGAAAAGTACACACACATTTTTCTTATAGCCTATTATGACTTAAAATATGTACATCTAGTAATTGGGACGAATTGTCGTGGGGACGAAAGTTCGTGGGAACCAATTGTCGCAGCGGCACATTGTCGGGGACGAATTGCACCCTTGGGTCGTACCTCACCATTCTTATCTATCTATCTATTAGTGATGCACGGACCAAGAAGAAGCGCATGCAAACCCAAGCTGGTGATCGCTAGCCCCTGTATTCTCATAATTCAGTCTACAACAACATCCAGTGTACCACAAACTTATCAACACAACCTTGAATGGTTGTCAACGCTAAGCACTTTCAGCAGTTTACAGGAGTCATGACATTTTTGAGAAATGAGTACCGAGTTCTCAGCATACCACATTAAACCATTAAACTGATTATTAGAAAATAAAGACAGACTCTTACAAGTGTTCAAACAGCACCAGATAAAAGGTTCCACGCCTAACCTTTTTTGCTCAATTTTGTTTTCCTGAGATTACAACACATCGTTGAAATTTGCTTCTAGTACATAATCGGTTTTTTTGCCCGTTTTCCCACTGGAAATAGTGATATTTTGAAATATCACTGTCCTGGTCACAAAAGCAAAGTTTGTGGGGAATAATAGCCATTTTCTATACTTTTGAGGGAAAAGCAGTTAGGAAATAACATTTACTACCCAGGAACAAAAATTGTGTTACACAGTGAAATCAATGACCATCCCCCCGGCTGAATACCCATTGTTGAATTTGCAGTAGCTTAATTCATATTAACCAATTGGATGCAGGGAATGGGCAATTAAATCTCGCTTAACAGTTCGGAACAGTTTCTGTAAGTATGTTGCTCACTCTATTATGTGTCAGCTGTATCTTTTTCGTCCCCTGTGCAGCTTCTGGGCAGCTTTATTATTCAAGCTGTTTATTGCACGGAATGGCCAGTAAAAGGTTGGTTCATTTTTTTTTTTCAGCTGTGTTATGTTGTTCCCACTTAGTTGTATCGTGTGCATAATTTTCATACACTGTGCAGCTTCAGAACCACGTGTCCAAGCCATATTTGTTTATACTGTTGTTTATTACACAGAATGGGCAGTTAAAGGTGGGTTCGGTGGGGTTTTTCAATAGTGCTATGTCGTTACAACTTAGTTTTATTATGTGTATAATTTTCGTCGTCTTTGCACCTTCGGAACACAGTGCTCCGGGAACTTTTTGGTGATAAAAATAAGGTTCTGGGCCGGAACGGGTTAATGACAGCGCATTATAAATATGTTCTGATTGGTAAAATATTCTCCTCGCGTGTGTTTATCTTTCTATGCTTTTTTTAAAGCAGTTGAATTCATTAAAATACCGTTCCGGGCCTTTCCTTCTCTTTCCGGCTTTTACCCCATCCCTATTTAATACATCCCAACAGTTTATATTCACACTAAATAGTTACATCCATGACTCCATCCACTCAAATCAAATACCTTTTCAAAACTAAAGAAACTTTGCAAATAACTATTGTTTAGCGAGTTCACACACGAAGTCATTTACAATACCAACACGCCCACTCTTAGCATCTGACCAATCACACATCACTTATTTGCATATTAGCGGCTCCAGGTGCGTGAGCGCTTGTGTGGAGTTTGATGAAAACAGACGTCGTGCTGTATTTGATATGACAGCGGAGAGATGTTTGTGCGACAAAATTCAGATATACTTGCAAACACTAACGCGTACCTGTGCGTTAATCCTCCGCTTCCTGTTCCGAGGAAAGTAGTCACCGGATATTCGATATTAAGCTTTGAAAAGCTTTGATAATGTGGATTTACGAATTTTGTCTTTAGCTATTTGACACAGTGTTACTTGTCCAACAGAGGAAATTATCCATATGGTTTCAAGCAGTAATTACAAAAGAAAGCATGTTAAAGACACGTTAAGACCCTATTACGCATTACACGGATAGCGCTTAATGTGGCCCAGTGTATCCAAATCTATTGTTATTAACTCCAAACTTGACACAATGTTACTTGTCTAACAGAACTCTCCATATATTTAGTGAAAACAGTTGGTAAAACACTTTATGTCAATAGGTAAGCATACATTTGACAGCATAAAGTTCAAGGGAGCTCTGCTGAAAAGGTAACATTGTGTCAAATTTGGAGTTTGTAGCAATAAATTTGAATACATTAAGCCACGTTAAGCTCTCTTTTATAATGGGAAAATTACGCTTAATGTGGGTTTTAGATATTTCCTCTTCATATGCAGTCACATAATGTATATCATATGTAGTACTCTTTATGGGCTAATATTGTGCCAAATTTGAACTTTGTAGATGCATTTTTTCGTACATTAAGCGTTTTTCACGTTAAGCGTGTTTTATAACAGGGAAATGACGCTTAACGTAGGTTTTATATATTTCCTATTCATATACAGGCACAAAATTTATATCATATGTGGTACTCTTGGTGGGATAATATTGTTCCAAGTTTGGAGTTTGTAGCAATAGATTTGCATACATTAAGCCACGGTTTGCGCGTTTTTATGATGGGAAAACGAGGTTTAACGTGGGTTTCATATATTTCCTGTCCAAATACAGTCACATACAGTGGCTTGAAAAGTATTTGCCCACTGTCTCATTTTCTGCATTTTTGCACATTTTTCACATTGAATTTGGTCAGATCTTTTCGTGGGTTGTAGTAGTATATAGAGGGAGTTTGTGAGAAAAAATGACACCAGTTTGGTGATTCTTTCATTTGTTTGGTGTGCAAGGTAATCAAACATGCAATCTTCAGGTGTGAAAGAGTTATTGCCCCCCCCAGTTAACTCAATCAAATTAAAGGGATAATTAGGGTCAGCTGTTTGAATACTTTGGTTAACAATCAGGCTTGATTTGGGCCATCCCTGCCCAATATAAAACTGACTAACTTTGGCCATCAGAGTGAAGTTGTTAGTACACAGGTTCTAGAGGCACATCTCCAAGAGCAAGGCGTAAAATTATCTAGGAAGTCACAAAGAACCCTAGAGCAACATCGGCTAAAGTCAGTGTTCATGACTCCACCATTAGAAAGACACTGGGCAAAAATGGTTTTCATAGCACAGTAGCAAGGCAGAAACCAGTGATCACTAAGAAGAACATGAATGCTCATCTCAAGTTTGCCAAACAGCACCTGGATGATCCTCAAGAGTTCTGGAACAATGTTCTATGGACAGATGAGTTAAAAGTGGAACTTTTTGGCCAACATGGGCCCCGTTATGTCTGGCAAAAACCATACACTGCATTCCACCGTAAGAACCTCATACCAATGGTCAAGCATGGCAGTGGTAGTGTCATGTTTTGGGGATGCTTTGCTGCATCAGGACCTGGACGACTTACCATCATTTAGAGAAACCATGAATTCTGCTCTGTATCAGAGAATTCTACAGGAGAATGTCAGGACATCCGTCCTTGAGCTGAAGCTGAAGCGCAGCTGTGTCATGCAGGAAACACACAAGCATGTCTACATCAGAATGGTTCAAGAACAAGAAATTTAAAGTTTTGGAATGGCCTAGTCAAAGTCCAGCCCTAAACCCCATTGAGATGTTGTGGCAGGACTTGAAACAAGCAGTTTATGCTCGAAAACCCACAAACGTCATTGAGTTGAAGCAGTTCTGCATGAAAGAGTGGGCCAAAATTCCTCCATGGCACTGTGAGAGACTGATCAATGACTACAGGAAGTGTTTGGTTGCAGTTATTGCTGCTAAAAGGTGGCTTAACCAGTTATTGAGTCTAAGGGGGTGATTACTTTTTCACACAGGTGCATTGGGTTTTGCATAACTTTCTTTATTAATTAAATAAATGAAATAAGTATCAAAATATTGTACACTTGGAAAAAATTACTTTAAAATATATTAACAACTGTCAACAGTGACTATAATGTGTTGTAACTTGCTTGGTTTTCATTTTAAAACTCAAAACCCTCAGCAGGTTCCTACTAGCAAAGTTAAGATGCTGTCCAAGCAAACATGAGACATTCAGCCCTGTCTACATTGTCCAAGCAAACTCACAGTGTAATACAACAAACATGAGACAGTCAGCCCTGTCCACAGCACTCATGCAAACTCACAGTGCAATACTTACTAACATGTTCTCTGCAGTCTGAACCATCAAGGGTGTGACTTTCAAGGAAAAAAAAGTGGGCACACTTTTCAACTAATGCTGATTAAGACAAAAACCAAATGTCTATCTTCCTGTCCTCTCAAAGCTTTGCCTAGCGACAAGAAAATTCCAAAAAAACAAATCGAGGAGGAACTGCTTTAGGTTTTGCCTGCTGGCTGGAATCAACGCGGCAGTGCTTGGAAGAATGGTGTTCTTAAGAATTCTGCTTCCATCCAACCTTTGCAACAACGAGCATTAAGAGGACCAGACCCATGTCTGTCTGTCTGGTAAACTCCATAAGTGTCTTGAATTACCAATCACATTTTCACTGTCTTCTCTTTGTTCCTTGTCTGCTATGTTTACTTTAATATGCAGATTTTAAATACAAAAATCTCTTCAACAGAAGAAAACAGGGACCAGTTGGTATAACTAAGAAGACAGGGTAAGAAAATGTATTTAAAATTCTTAGTTAGCGCTCTCATCTCATGGGGGGGGGGGGGATGATCATCTTGCTAGTGCCTTTATAAAAATGTAATAAAGCACAGTGAAACCATGGTAAAGAGGTATGGTAAAGCATACCGAAAAACAAACCTTGGTAAACTGACCCTTAGAAAAGTTTCCCAGTAGTAAAAGTACAGCAAAGTGCAATAAAGCACAGGCAAGCATTGTAAAGAATAGAGAGGTACTTTACAGAGGTAGGCTGTCAACTGTGCACTATATATCCCATCCCATCAACAGGACAGAGCACAAGGAGGTTAAGTGACTTGCTCAGGGTAACACAGTGAGTGGCAGAGGTTGGATTTGAACTGATGACTTTGTGGTGACAAGCCCCTGGACTTTAACCACTGAACCACACTACCTCCTTTTTAAATTATGGAAAAGATGTAACAGTGCAAAAATACTGTGCAAAAGTACAGTGGTAAACTACTATAGCAGCTTGTGTCTGGTTTATTTATTTGGGTGGAGCTGTTCTGGTTGTCTCAAACAATTAAATAGATTCCTAGCTGTGACAACAAACGATTCAGTTAGCTCACAACCCCCTACAACACAAGCTTGTCAAGCTTAAATGACATCACTGTAGAGCACAATGACACATTGTTCAGTAAGCGGATATTCCAGACTAAGCACATTGCCACGAATGGCAGCCTGTTTCTACAAACCCTCAAGGATAGGAATGTTGTCATCACAGCCGTGAACAGCTTTCTGATCCCTGTCAGGTGGCTGTGCTATTTATTCATAACCTTTCCATCCCAGCATGCACACGTATGACACCCTCAGACAACCGGAGTCATTCTGCATCACAGTTTAGGCGGAAAAGGTTTGTAGAATGTTTTTTGCTGATTCAGAATTGAATTTCCTCAGTTATATGTGCTGCATTTAAATGTTTAGATCTTAAAATGTACAGAAGAGAAGGTTATAACTAAGCCGAGCAGTACAGTAGTGTCTCTGGCCTACCCGTAAATAATAGTTTAAAAAAAAAAAAAAAAGCAAAAACAACACAGCCCACTTTTGATGTTTGATCCCAAGAACTATCATGATTCATGTGTGGTGTACACGTGCCAGTTGTCGTGTTTTTTTCGAGATTATTTAGTTTGTTGACTTGATACTGGGACAGTGTAACAGCTACGCAAAGGGCATGTGTAGAATTTTATAAGAAAGTAGGGTTACCAGAATAAAAAAATGTATTGGTAGATGAAGTACCCAATTGAGAAATCTTATTTCATTGTATCACAATACATAAGTGGGTGCATGCATGTTAGGGTTGCTGTCTAATGTAAGATTGGTGGCTACCAAACCTCTGATTGGTTGAATGGACATTCAGAATCTGGTAGAAGCCAATAGCATACGGGGCGGAGTGATTTTAGCTTGGCAGTTTTGCTTGTAGTGGATGACAGGCGCTGCACTGAGAAAACCATTATTGTATTAAAAGATAATAAACATCACATCCTGATCTGTTAATGCGCTTGTATTTGATGTGAAACAGCTGCCCCTGCTACCCTCTGCCAAAGACAGCATATGTAGATTATAACCTTGACACATCCCCTGCAACCCTGGCTGTGAGGCTAAACACAGGCAGCTGGGATTTTCTGCATACCTGCATTAGATAAAGGAGCCAACTAAAAATACTAGTCTGTTTGAACACCAGGGTTGCATAGCAAGCAGCACAAACTGTGATCATGCGTCCACTCACATGGTATTCAAAGCGACAGCAGCTCACGCAGCAATTCCATGAAGTTTACCTTGTTCACACATTTATAACTACCAGCTCTCAATTGTACATTTTTTAAAGAAACACGCATCTTCGCTATGTCAACATCCTGAGATAATTTATCTCGACAGAACACATTTCTATTTCATCCCCCCCCTCCCCTCATCCTTAATGAGACACTGTAGGTACTGCATTAAAGACTCTTCTCAGTTTCCATGCCTTATGCTAATGAAATCGGTTTCACTTGCACTCCCTAGGTCACTTCACCTCAGCAGTGTCTTCAGGCTCAAAACAGATTACAGGCTGAAAGCATGTCAGTCACTACTAGGGGAAGTAACTAGCTGGTTAATGACAAACTGTTAAAAAGGTGACATGACCTAGGAAGCACAACACTGTAGAAAGTATGGTTTGCAAACTTTTACTGGCAATTTCTTTACTGGCATTTGTGTTTCTTTCAAAATTGCACATTTGAGAGCTTTATAACAAAAGGAAGAACACAACAGGTACGATTTGTGAAATAATTTTGTTCACTCCAAAGCTGTCATTCTTTGTTGCCCCTATAGCACCCCTCCTAGTGGCCATTTCTGTTTTCATTGCAGAAATTCCCCCCTTGCTCAGGCTTGTGCAGAGACAGTCCCATAAAGAAAATATTCTGGTAGCTTTGTTAAACACCAGATATCCAGGAGTGCAGAAAACAATGTTGTGTGGCATTTGAAAACCCTGTGCAATAGTTTAGGGATCTGTGTTCCCCAACTTTATACAACCCATCTCACACCAGCTGGTCACCATTTCACATGGAACTAACATCAGCCAATATGATGAAAAACAGTCCATGCTAAAATACTGAGAATATCATAATGATCTTAAAGTATAGTGTGTGTAATAAACTGCTCCACAAAGTCTATACAGTATTCACAACATCTGGAAAAGATGCAAGTGGACACATGCTGATTTTCAAATCCAATTTATAGCTTTGACAACAGTGACATCCAGTAGTGGAAAAGTGTATTACAAAGGTGATCTGGTACTGTATAGCAACCCACTAAAGTAGGGGTGGGCAAAGTTGGACCTTCCAGTCCTGGTCTTTGTTCCAATCTTGTTCTAAATTGTTTAATTGACACATTAAACCTCTATCCAGACCCTGAAGTAGTTCATTATCTCATGTTCCCCTATTAAACCTGGAGTGGAATGGCCCTTCAGGACCGTGACTGACTGAACACCAGCACTAAAGAGAAAGTAGCTTCAAAATGCAACATGCCTTTTAATGAGGTGTGCAATCCTTCTGAGAGGTTCTTTGAAGACTTTGGGTCTAGTTACCCGTCGTACAATATACACATGTACCCCAGTGTAGGTCAGGCATAGTGTCATATAGAAAACAAGTAAGAGTTAGCACCCTCTATTGAAAACAGCCAAGTTTGTTTTTTGTATTGCTGATTGTACACAGCTGTCTCGTGCTTCTAGAAAGATGTTTTGGTTGCTGTTTAAAAACAAAACGTAATATTTGACTTTAATAGGTAATATAATTACGCTTCATCTGGATTTTTAAACATTATTTAGACAGTGATTCAAGTATTCAAGTCCATTGGTCTCTACTTCAAAGCGCGCCATTCAGTATGCACTTACATTCTAAATAACATTAGGTTATTACCATAACCCTGGTTCCCTGAAAAGAGAATGACAACCATTACTGAATGGGAAGAATCTCTCTGACCATCAGTCTCTGAGCAAATATACAAAAGCTGCCCTATCAGGGCCCTGCTGTGAGGGGGAAGTCCCTCCCACCTCCTGTTGAAGAGGGACGTCCTCACAGTAGCACATCACCATTTCGAAAACAGGTCAGCTGGCAACACGACCTCAAAGGGTAATTGCTGTCATTCTCTTTTCAGGGAGAAATATGGTAATAACCTAATGTTCCCTTTCAATTCGAATGACAACCATTACCGAATGGGAAGCTGTACCAAAGCTGTCGTGGCTCCAGATTACCGACAGTACAGCCCCACGGCAATAGCAACAGAGCCCACATGACGCCTAATGGCATGCCGCCTGCAAAACTCTAGAGCCCAGAGAGGGTCTCGTTCGATTTGTCATATCAAGGCGGTAAAAACGCACAAATGTCTGACTACCTGTCCATGTAGCAGCATTGCATAACTCATCCAAGGAGGCGCCATGAAAGAAAGCCAACGAAGTTGCCTGGCCCCTGGTAGAATGGGCTGTAATGTCCACTGGGAACGGGGAGTCCGCCTGTTCATTCACCAAACGTATCGCATCTGTCACCCGGTGAGCTAGACGTTGTTTCGATAGGGCCTGACCTCTAGACCGGACCCATAGCAGACAAACAGCTAGTTGGACTGTCTCAAGGACGCCATCCTATCCAAACAACAGCGCAGAGCCCAAACTGGGCATAGTGTGCGTTGTCTATGGTCCTCTTCTGACCGTGCAGGGGAGGTCTGAAAGTTTCCAAAACCACTGATTGGTTAATATGGAAAGAGGATACCACCTTTGGCAAAAAGGATGGACTTGTTCTTAATGTTTCCCGTGAGTCACTTCCAGTAAAAGCCATACATGTGTCATCGATGGACAGCGCATGAAGCTCACTTACTCATCTGGCAGACATAATGGCTATTAAAAATGCCACTTTTAATGAAACAGGGCACAGTTCTGCTGACGCCATGAGCTCAAATGGGGGACCCATAAGGGCCCGCAGTACCCGTTCTAGATCCCACTTGGGGACTATACTTTTCATGGGAGGATGAAGCCTCTGGGCCCCTTTTAGAAACTGCACTGCCAAGAAATGTGCCCCAGGGGACACTGAGTCAATTTTGTCATGGCACACTGATATTGCTGCCAGGTATACCTTCAAAGTGGATGCTGATTTTCCTGTGTCAAAACTGTATTTTAAGAAGGATAATATCGTTTCAATCGGGAAGTCACCAGATTGTGATCTTCGGCAAGGCTTGGAAAACTTTGCATTTATATGAGTACTGGGCTCCAGTGCTGGGCTCTAGTGCTCGGCGCCCTAGCAGGCTGTAGTGTTTCTACTACTGCATCTGGTAAACCTCATCTGAATAGACGGCTCCATTCAACAGCCAGACCCAGAGTAGGAGCTTGGCTGGGTTCAGGTGCCATAATAGCCTCTCCGCTTGGCTCAGGAGGTCCTTGCGCAGCGGGAGCTACCAAGGCTGATCCAACAACATGTCGGCGAGGACAGCAAACCAGGGGCGTCTCGGCCATCTGGGTGCAACCAGCAAAACCTGTGCTCTCTCTATCCTGATCCTCTCTAGTGTCAGGGGTAATAATGGTAGCAGAGGAAATGCATACAATAGCCCCTGTGGCCAGGGGTGAACTATTAAATCGGCGTAGAAGATGACGCCGTGAGCCCGCGGGGTCTCCTTACAGCAACACAACAGCTTTCACACGATGTAACAACCACACAAGGCCTCATGTCGTGAAAGAGCAATGGCCACTCGCTAATCCCTTAAGAGGGATCGAAACCAGCTCTAGTCAGAAAAAACTGATGCGAGATTAAGCGAGAGCACTCTTAGACATGCTCGAAGTACGATTTTACCATGGAAAATTAGTTTTTACTTTGCAGATAAAACCAACAAATCAGCCAATTTCAGTTCAAGAAAGCAAAAGGAATCTGAGAGATGAGAGAGAAAATGGCGATGTGCTACTGTGAGGACGTCCCTCTTCAACAGGAGGTTGGCGGGTCTTCCCCCTCACAGCAGGGGCCTGATTAGGGCAGCTTTTGTACATTTGATCAGATTGACGGTCAGATAGGCTCTTCCCATTCGGTAATGGTTGTTATTCAAATTGAATGGGAATCCGGTAATATACTCTCACTAGTCTGACAGTACGTGTTTGTTCAGACTGGACAATATGCGGGCTGCGGGTAGCCTTAACTTCACAGTAAACCGCCGTTACCATGAAATACAGCTACATATGTAACACACATGCACAGTTAACCGCAAAACAAACAGTACGCCGGGACTTACAGGCGAGAGCTTCGTACTGTGTACTTATTTAGGTATAGGCACACATGGCATCAGTGTGTCGTGTTTCTGCCCGGACAAGAATGTTTGTTTCTTTCCCTTCACCTACTGCCCATGCGTCAATGCGCGATTTTTTTCACATCCTGCTGGTCCTGTGTCTCTTCTGTCTGTATCTGCCCAGCCCCGCTTCCTACCGCCTGTTGGACATTGCAGCCAGCAGCACGGTGCTGTCCGCTGGGCAAGCTTACCTGCTCCAGCCCAGGGATCTGAAGAACAAGCCGTCTAGGCTCATTCCCCAATCCTCTCGCCTACTCAAACCTGTCCGGTGAGTCTCCGCTGTCCGACTACACAGGCACAACACAATGGGATGCGGCGTTTAAATAATTCCACCCTTGCATAATGGTTCTACCCCCTTTTTGTCTTTTCTTTACAGGTCTCAGGCCGGTTTCGTTTTATTTATTTAGCGTTTGTTGTTACTGCTTCTGGGAGCCATCATGGCAATGAGACAGACCCCGCTGACTTGCTCTGGACACACTAGGCCAGTGGTTGACTTGGCTTTCAGCGGAATCACTCCGTACGGATATTTCCTAATCAGTGCTTGTAAAGGTAGGTCTGTTCTGTTAGGTACACGGGGCTGTGTGATAGCAGTGTCGATGTTTGACGTGCTAGAGCATTAAATGACGCATACAGTACACCCGCAGTCTTGGTACTCAAGCCAGTCAATATTTAAACGCAGTTTTGATAGCCAGCGTGGACCAGTCTTGTACTATGTAGTGTTCAGCATCCCTATATCCAAGGCGTACGTTGTAACCAGTCACCTCCCCTTAACTTAAATAAAATTAATACGGTAAATGAAACGTTTACATGCAAAGTATGGATCTTCGTGTTGTATGAAAATGTTTAATTTGGCTGTTATTTTTTACTGTGGGAGGGGGGACACTTGCAGCTTTATATTGATTTCTTAATTTTTCTTTTACATAGCAGTTTCACCCATTCCAGGTTTTAATACGAGCTTGATTACCCACTGTTTCTAGATAACAAGCTCAGGGCTGCGTTCAACTAGGCGAGTTGAACGGTTTACTGAACATCTCACAAACATTTAAAAATGGCGCATAGATCAACTTCGGGTTTAGCTGCATGAATGGCTTCATTAGTCATATTAGATGAATTTATGTATGATAGCGACCTTAGTAGCGTTCAGTTTGACATTTTTAACGTAACGTCACTTCTAAAAGCACCCGCCTAATAAATATTGTAGCGATCTACGAAATGAGCAAAGCGAGACGGATTCAGAGCTAACTCAATTTTTATTTACCAACACAGAACTGATCAACAGGCAACTGAGTGCTGCGCTGTTATATGACTCTCCGGTTGCTATCAGCTGCAACTACGCTCTCTAATCCAGTTCTCTCCAATTTCTCAGCACCGTCCCGTTTGTCTCTAATCGAGGGTACACGCCGAGAGGATACCTCCTGTTTTTCATTAAGAAAAGCTGACTCATCTTTTCTACCTCCCCTCCAATCCCTTCTGCTCTCTTTTATTGTGTGACCCCCTATTTGGGAGAGTGCTGCTGCCGTCCCCAGACAGGATTGGCTGTCCAGTTCCGCCGCCGCTACAATATGTTTTATATTGAGTAGCCTAATAAAACATGAGAAACTCTGCATGACTTTTGAAGTATTTTAATAATCGTATAATATAATAGTGAAACCTACAACGCAATACACGACGGCTCAGCTGTAGGGGTGCTACACATATTTTGCCAGTTCTGTGCAAGGCTGTGTTTTGAGTAGCCTATTTAAATCATCCTTAGTCACTTTATTTAAAAGTCTCGGGTAAAGTATGTCGGGTTTGTTTTTTTGTATTGTTATTCTTTTATTTGACTGGATTCTGAGAAATTTGGCTTTGTCTTTTTCTTCTTGGATTTCTATGGCGGTTAACACTAACAGGTTAAAAAAGAAAAAAAAAAAAAAAAAAAAACTGAAGACGGTGGAGCAACGGACAAGGTTGGTGACCTTAAGAACGTTTATGAATTTAAAAATAAGAGAAGCACCACTAAAATAAGTGTTTTGCTTATTTTAAATTCATAAACGTTCTTTCATTCACCAACTTTTTTTTTTTTTGTTTGTTTGTTTTGCTTGTATCAGCCTAGGTTGCGGTTTAATTAGCAGCGTTGTATTTACTGCAGTATACTATCTTGCAACGTTGTATGTGCTGCGGTGTAAATCCTGCGGTTTAATAAATAACTGTTTGTAACCAATTATAAACTCAAGAAGATCAACTAACTATTTCTCTTTTCTTTCTTTTTAAATTATGTAAATGGATCCTTGTACAAATTAGATATTAGAGCACCTTTAGACTAATTAGTTAATATTTATCATCAGCAATATACATAGGACTATATATATTACCATTTTTAAACATATTTTACCAAGTTTATATTAAAAAACACATGTTTTTAATTCACATTATATTATAAACATAACATATAATATAAACATATCTGATGTAACTCTTTCTGCTTCTTGGTTTGTCATACATTGACAAAACTTCTCCATCGCCAAGTGTCAAAGAAATGTTCTCCCATCCAGTAGCCATTTTTGTTCGCATTAAACTGCCTCTTTAGAGTGTTCACCACCATTAGCAAATGTTTGTGACGAACAGACCACAAAAGCAAACAAGTTCGCAATGTTCGCCTAGTTGAACGCACCCAGGTGTGTCAATAAACTGGATCAAACCACTAGGCATGTGAGTGGTGGGTCTTATTTCCGTCCCTGTTGTATGTATTTGTTCACGCAAGATACATCCTGAATACTACTTCATTAGGCATGTTATTTTCTGTTTTGGATAACCCTTTCGCATTTTCTATTTTTTCCCCATCTTTCCACTCTAAGATGGCAAACCTATGCTGCGCCAGGGAGACACAGGGGACTGGATTGGAACGTTTCTGGGTCACAAGGGTGCTGTCTGGGGAGCCACCTTAAACAAAGAGGCCACCAAGGCGGCCACTGCTGCGGCAGACTTTACTGCGTGAGTGCTGACTACGATGCATAATAACATCAAATGGTCATTTTAAGAATGGACCAGTTTATTAAAAGACAAAACCTGAATAGGTGAGGGAGAGTATGTATTCATACCTATAAACCATACTCATTTCTTTGTTCAAGAACCTTTCGGTGAACAACGGTGAGCTATGCTGTGCTTTTGGTCTTGCGTCACGAAACAAACTATTCATACCTGTATTACGATGCATATTGTCAAGAATAAATCTGGACACGTCGATACTCAATGAATTGTGACACCTAACAGTGTGTGTCACGGTTACAGTTTTCTGTGTACATGCAGGTCATGGTAATCTACTTCATGATAGGGATGTGCTTTTGGTAAATTGTTATGAACGTTTAAACCGTATCTGCACACACACACACACACACACACACACACACACACACTTTATTACATTCTGGTGTGTACTGACAGCCTTGGTTAGATATCCAAGCAACGAACCCCTAAATAAGCAAATAACATTTTAATGTTGCAAAGACTGAAGTAGGAAGTTTAAAAAACAAACAAAAAAAAAAAAAAACACATACACACACACACACATACAGTGGCTTGCGAAAGTATTGACCCCCCCTTGGCATTTTTCCTGTTTTGTTAACTTACAACCTGGAGTTAAAATTGATTTTTATTTGGATTTCATGTAATGGACATACACAAAATAGTCCAAATTGGTGAAGTGAAATGAAAAAAATAACTTGTTTCAAAAAATTCTTAAAAATAAATAACGGAAAAGTGGTGCGTGCATATGTATTCACCCCCTTTGCTATTAAGCTTCTAAATAAGATCTGGTGCAACCAATTACCTTCAGAAGTCACATAGTTAGTTAAATAAAGTCCACCTGTGTGCAATCTAAGTGTCACATGATCTGTCACATGATCTCAGTATATATACACCTGTTCTGAAAGGCCCCAGAGTCTGCAACACCACTAAGCAAGGGGCACCACCAAGCAAGCGACACCATGAAGACCAAGGAGCTCTCCAACCAGGTCAGGGACAAAGTTGTGGAGAAGTACAGATCAGGTTTGGGTTATAAAAAAATATCAGAAACTTTGAACATCCCATGGAGCACCATTAAAGCCATTATTAAAAAATGGAAAGAATATGGCACCACAACAAACCTGGCAAGAGAGGGCCGCCCACCAAAACTCACGGACCAGGCAAGGAGGGCATTAATCAGAGAGGCAACAAAGAGACCAAAGATAACCCTGAAGGAGCTGCAAAGCTCCACAGCGGAGATTGGAGTATCTGTCCATAGGACCACTTTAAGCTGTACACTCCACAGAGCTGGGCTTTACGGAAGAGTGGCCAGAAAAAAGCCATTGCTTAAAGAAAAAAAATAAGCAAACATGTTTGGTGTTTGCCAAAAGGCATGTGGGAGACTCCCCAAACATATGGAAGAAGGTACTCTGGTCAGATGAGACTAAAATTGAGCTTTTTGGCCATCAAGGAAAACGCTATGTCTGGCGCAAACCCAACACCTCTCATCACCCAGAGAACACCATCCCCACAGTGAAGCATGGTGGTGGCAGCATCATGCTGTGGGGATGTTTTCCATCGGCAGGGACTGGGAAACTGGTCAGAATTGAAGGAATGATGTATGGTGCTAAATACAGGGAAATTCTTGAGGGAAACCTGTTTCAGTCTTCCAGAGATTTGAGACTGGGACGGAGGTTCACCTTCCAGCAGGACAATGACCCTAAGCATACTGCTAAAGCAACACTTGAGTGGTTTAAGGGGAAACATTTAAATGTCAAAGCCCAGACCTCAATCCAGTTGAGAATCTGTGGTATGACTTAAAGATTGCTGTACACCAGCGGAACCCATCCAACTTGAAGGAGCTGGAGCAGTTTTGCCTTGAAGAATGGGCAAAAATCCCAGTGGCTAGATGTGCCAAGCTTATAGATACATACCCCAAGAGACTTGCAGCTGTAATTGCTGCAAAAGGTGGCTCTACAAAGTATTGACTTTGGGGGGGGTGAATACTTATGCACGCTCAAGTTTTCTGTTTTTTTGTCTTATTGTTTGTTTCACAATAAAAAATATTTTGCATCTTCAAAGTGGTAGGCATGTTGTGTAAATCAAATGATACAAACCCCCCAAAAATCCATTTTAATTCCAGGTTGTAAGGCAACAAAATAGGAAAAATGCCAAGGGGGGGGGGGTCAATACTTTCGCAAGCCACTAATATATATATATATATATATATATATATATAATATATATTTTTGGGGCCGATATATATAACTGTCACTAGATTCAAATAAATTGGTTAATTTAATTGCTAGTCACTAGATTCAAATTGATTGGTTAATTTATGGGCCGTAGTCAATTAACGGGCAGATTCATCCGTGCACATTTTTAATAAAGGTGTTGATCTTATAGTGTCTGTCCTGCATAGTAGTACCAAAAAATCAATAGAATCTAAAAAATAAATAATAATAATCCCAATGAAAATGTGTTCTTTTTAAAAGCTTAAACCTTTCTTCTAAACCTTTTTTTTTATATTATATTCAAAGAACAAAACCAAACCAATAATAATAAAAAAAAGATAGCTTACATGTGTTACAGATTCCAGTACCTTGTTATATTAACTCTGCTGTTCAGTGCCACAAATGGGAAATCCATGTATATATTTTTTTGTAAATACCGCCATCTTTTGACAAATTGCATAGATATCAAGGACTTTTTTTTTTCTTTAAACAAACGATTTGCTTAAAAATGTACTGGTAAATTAAAGCCTATACATAATTTATTTACAGATGCGTTCTCTGAATTATGCGATAGTGCCAGTCTCTGATGGCCATCATCAATATTAGAATTGATTTTTAGCATTGTTTTCTTATATATATAGTTATATCTATTTATAATATATATCGTATATAAAAGATTATATATATATATTTGACTAAAACCTGAAAAAGGCGATTCATTTCTGCTATGTACTGATTATTTCTCAGGTACTTTTCCGCTGAGTAAAGACGTTCTAAGAAATAAAGAACAAGGATGACATACATATAACAGAAAAACAATGCGTTTCTATTTACTGCATTGACTTTTTTTTTTTTTTTTTTTTTTTAACTTGTTAGGGTTTTAATCACCTGAGAAATGCACAAGCAATTACTGAACAGTCCGTGTACAATGGAGTCTGAACTACCAGTAGAATCTCTCATTAAATAGCCTGAACCACCAATACAATCTCTCATTAAATACCTCTCCGAAATGCCTCTTAACTCACCATGTTTCAGTCAAAGCTCTCCTGAATCTGTATATGAATGGATCAATATTACTGAATTGTCTGCGTCTGGCTTTGTTGTTGTTGAAAGATACTGTGTCTGTGCTCCAGTCAAGCTGACTGTGATTGGTTCTCAGCAGTTGCAGGTACAGGACTGGTTGCTTTCATCGATGCTAAGTATTGATTGACTGGTTTTGGTGGATGTTAAAACTAATTCCGACCAATTGTGTCTTTTAGTATTTACTGTTCAATAGATGTGAACTACGCTTAAAAATACAGAAAATTACAAAGAAAAAGCCAGTACTTGCGCGGATTGATTTTAAATTTGATTCACAGTTGGTGCCGAGACGTTCCCGCGGGTATCTACCATCTGTTAGCGCCCACTAGAGCTGGAAGCTGATTGGCTGACGGTACTGAATCGTTTTCTAATATTGAAACTTTCTGTTGCACCAATTAGAAAAGCTACTTGGAGGCAATTGCCAAACCCCTTGCTTTTAATACTATCCGCCCGTACTGTGCACTAGAGCAGGCGGAAACGCAACAGACTGGCTGTATGCGATGTTACGTGGCCGTTTATATGTCTAGCTTATTATTCAACGTTTAACCACTTCCTTAGAGCATATGTGTGTTAATAGCCATGGCCGTGGCGGGGTATATGTGTGTTACTAACACAGACGGGTGTTGGTTTGTTTTTTTGCAGCAAAGTGTGGGATGCAGTGACTGGGGATGAAATCCTCTCTCTTGCCCACAAGCACATCGTCAAATCTGTAAACTTCACTCAGGTACTTGGATCATTGTGCTGGATCGAAGACTTCCATTGCAATGCAGTTGGAGCCGTTCCAGGTTTTTCTATGAGTTTGAATAGCCACGTGTTTACATTTGTGTGCCTAATTAAACAATTGTAACCAAGGCTTTTCAAACACATTCCGGTTGCAATCGTTTGTAGAACATTTTCATAATTCTTGTAGTCCCAATGTTATTCAGGCTTGATTTTGAGTGAAGCTGCTTTATTCTGTCAGCAGATTATAACTACACTGCTGCAGAAACCTACTCTTAGTGTCTAACCCAGTCAAATGTGTAGTACCACTCTTGAGATGGCTTGCTCGTTAATACATTGTGCATATCGATTATCTGTTTTAGGATGCCAAAACATTAGCTAATGCCCCAACCTTAGTCATTCTGCATTTGTTCCAGGGATTGCAATAAGACTCCCATTACATTGCAGTTTGATCCCTTCTTGGTTTTACTATGAGTTTAATATAACACACCTGGGCTTGTTACTTGTGTAATGGGTCTTATTGCCATCCCTGCAGTTTAAATTCTGATTTAGCGCTCGCAACAGTCTGATCTAAAGCCATGAAGATCATTGATTACTTGAAACAAAAATGTACCAGTTTGACTTGTTTTTGTTGTTTAAATCTGCAGTAATTACTGGTGTTACTGTCATGTAACCCAAATCTTCTCTTTTTGTAGGACAGCAATTACCTTCTAACTGGTGGACATGATAAAGTGTTGCGCATTTATGACTTGGGCAAGCCGGAAGCAGGTGAGCCCTTTTACACGTGCACAGTAATACAAGGAAGGGGAGGCTGTGATTTTGTGTGCGGGTTTACACTCTGTCCTTGTGCTGTCCTGTACAATACAGTACAATTAGCTTTTATATAACGCTCTTCATGCAGAGCTTTCCGGGGCGCTTTGCAATCATCCTGCTCAAGAACACGTCAACGCAAACAAAGCTGTTTTTAAATTTGATTTAAAAGACTTTACTGCCAACATTCTTGATGGGACTTGGGACGGAGTTCCAAATCCAGGGAGCAGAGCAGCTAAAAGCCAGTTGGCTACAGTACTAAAGTATAGTTAATAGGATAGTACAGTTACAAAAAAAAATTTAAATAAAAAATCTCTTGAGACTAAAACCTAGTACCCCATCAAATTATCTATTAAAGAGAGGAGAGGAACTGTTCTCTACAGTAGCATGTGTGTTATTTAATACCTCATTTATGCATTGTTTTCTTTGCATGATCTCTTTGTTAGTCGTTTATACATTGTTATATGAACATGGTCTCCAAATGTATTTAAAGCTGTGTTTGTTGGAAGATTTCTCCCAGCGCTAATTGCCAGGTTTAAAAAAAAAAAAAAAAAAAAAAAAACTGGTAAAGGCACTGGCAGTGCTGCTACCCTGTGGACACAAGGGGACGCTTGGTGCTGCTGATTGAATTCGTGCATCAGAGGCAGCTAATAGTGTGCATAAAAGCTGCGTTTGTGTGTATCTCATTGTGGGTGCTAGTCAGTTAGGTCAGGGTTTCTCATCCCTGTGTCTGCTGGTTTTCATTCCAACCGAGTTCTCAATTACTTAAACAAACCCTTTATTGAACTAATAATGTCCTTAATTAGACCTTAATTGCTCTCAGCTCCTACAAAGTTGCCAATTTCAAGTTACTTATACAATTGTATAGCTAACTTTGAAATCTCCAACTGTTTTAAAAGCTGAAAACAATAAAAAAAAAAAAATGTCTGATTAAGCTAATAAATAGTTAAATTAAGGGTTCAATTAAGTAATTGGGAAGTCAGTTGGAATAAAAACCAGCAGACACGGGGGTCCCCCAGGTCCAGGTTGTGAAACCCTGAGTTAGGTCATGGGTAAGTATCGGTTTAAAATCCATATTGTACCTTGTATCTTTAGGAATAGATTGTAAAATATATTTTTAAATATAAGGTTTGCTGTATTCTGTGTGCACTGTATGTGTATACCCTTGCTTGCTTGCTTGCTAAGTATCTTGGTATCCCTGAAGAGATAACATCTCCAGAATGCTAATTAAAGTACCAGGCTTGGCAGTCATCAGGGTTATGGATAACATTTGAGATTCTTCCGCCTTTGTGGGCCCATTTAAAATACATTTCATTCAGTGTTTATTTTATATTAGAAAATTGAAAATGTTATTGGTTCATGGATGCTGGTGTATGAGGCAAAATAGGTGATCAAATCACTCAGCCGCTTGTTGTTCTGCATCTACTGCCCAGTGCCAGTGCTTTTCCTGCAATCTTAAATGAATGTGTCTCCCCTCAGAACCTCAGGAGATCAGCGGACATACGTCGGCCATTAAGAAAGCACTCTGGTGCAACAATGACAAGCAGATCCTCTCGGCCGCTGATGATAAAACAGTGTGGTAAGCGAAGATCCTGCCAGCTAATCGTCTCCAGCCCAAGAGCATGTGGGTGTATCCAGGACAGGGGTTATTAATGGCCTTGGTGTTCTTCATGCGCTTCAGGTTTAAAGCTTACACCACACCCTGCACTTTTTTAAAAACAGTAAATATTTACAATAGGTGCACAAAGTGATTATTTAGATCCGCTCTCCACAGATGAGGGTCGTTGATGTTGATCGGGCTGAGTACCATTCAGAGTGAAGAAACAGCTGGAATGGTAAATTAGCCTAATCAACACCAGTGACCCTCCCCTGATGACCTTGGAGAGATCAATCTCAATTTGTTCGTACGGTACCAGTATTTACACATAAATCATCTGGGCAGTACTTTCAGCTTTTGCTTGGGAGCGTTAGTCGGGAGCCAAAATATCTATTGGATGCATTGTGGTGTTTCCAGATCTTGCACCCTCCTGCAACACTGCCACTGTTATTTATTTATTTTTTATTTGTTTCCCACAACATGCCTCTCATGTCAGTCAGAGCACCAGCATTGTTGCAGGACGGAGCATGAACTGAATGCAGCGCTTCTAACAGAAACGTTCTCCAGGTGAACTGTTCCTTTTGAGGGATGTATTACCAGCTGATTTGTGAATAAAAATAGCAAAACAGCCAGTATTCCATTTAAAAATATATTCTTGCGGTACGGACACTGCATACAGTGATTGCAAGGTAAGATATGTCTTGTAAACGCTGCAGGCTTGTTGTTAAATTAATTTTCTATTTGGGTGTTAGTAGTTTAGAGTTTAAATGTTAGCCTTAAAGTATTAAACATTTACTATCTTAGCTAAACTGTTGCTGAAAATATGCAGGCCAAGTACACAGTGTGTTGGATTTGATGCGTACTGTAGACCAATATTCTAAACTGCTTGGGATCTTTCAGCCAATCAGAGCACACATTACATCTTCTGCATTGCACGACACACCAAGGAGAAACCCCATCGATGACGCCAGTGCCTCTCCCTGTTTTGACCGTGCTGTATTTTCCATGTCAGCATGACTGACTAGGTCACCTGCTTGATAAAATGGAACCCGAGGCACCTCTCCTGAATCCCATTCAACTGCAGTCTGTTCAAAACGGTGACGTCACAATGGGCCGCATACCTCCGCCACCTTGTCCCTCTTTTCAATGAAGTTGACATTGGACTAAATAAATGATTAGAAAATTCTGTGATTAGAAAACAAATATTGCTGGATTTAATAGTTATAGTACTGGGAGTGTATGTGTGGTTATATTAGCACTCCAGGTGCTTAAACTCTGTTTCCTTATGTTGCCCAAGTACACAGCTGTGTGCCGTCCTATAATAATAAACGCTGCACACATCTTGTCTTGCACGCATGTTGCGTCGGTGATTCCTGATGGCTTTCCTTATTGGTTACACAGTCCTGGTCTGGTAATGTTTAATACTGAAGTGTTAATGGAAACTGCCCCCTGGTTATAATTGTTGGGGGGCTCCCTGTTTGCTCTGCAGCCTGTGGGATCGGAGCAGCATGGAGGTGGTGAAGACTCTGCCCTTCGACACCTCAGTCAGCAGCATGGAGTACATTCCAGACGGGGAGGTGCTCGTCATCTCCTATGGAAAAACAGTGGCATTCTACAACGCGCTCAGGTACGGTGAACACGCGTTACCAAACCCTTGTCACACAACTGGGACGTGTCGGTTAACGTATTGTTTGTTTGTTTGTTTGTTTGTTCAGGTAGAGTTGCATGTATTGCTGTATCTGATCAAAGATTAAAGTAAGTGTAGCTAACAAAATAGTGACCCTGTCATGCTGATCCATTAACTATACAGACATCAATTACCAGTTTCCAAAGAAATGTTTTCCTGAAATGTATCTTCATTATAAAACATGATATCTGGTACTGTTGTAGGTGAAAGTACTGTCTCTCAATGTCTGTGTTACCGGCTGGTGAAATTGTTCCCACCGTTCTTTCTTGTCAATAACCAATCAGCTGCTTCAACTATTGCCTTACATGCTTTTAGCCGGTAACGTTATTTGACCCGTGAGAAACTGCTGAGGTGATATGACCCAGGAAGTACAAGTGTAAACAGATATCCCAAAAACAAGGCATAGAAACTGCAGGCTTCATTTAACCTCAAGTAGTGCCATAGATCATGCTTCAAAATGAAAGCATCTGTGCTATAACACATGCTTATTTTAAAAAGGCACATTTGAGACCTTTGTAGCGAATGGAAGTGTAAAATGGGTAATATTTATGAAATTAATTCATTGGCTATTATTCCTTTAAGACCTTTCGAGGAGTGGCATTATAAACAATGTTTTTTTTTTTTTTTTACTCTCTTGCAGTCTGGAGTTGATCAAGACGGTTGATGCCCCGGCTTCAGTGTACTCTGCTTCTCTTCACCCCGAAAAGGATTTCTTTGTTGTTGGAGGAGACGATTTCAAACTCTACAAATACGACTACAACACTAAAGAGGAACTTGGTGAGCCGGGGGGGTTCGTTCACTTGACATTGAAGCCGGTAGATCTAAATCTGAGCTAGAAATAAGACTAACATTCTGAGCCGTTGCAGGCTTTTAAAATGCAAAGTAGCCCAGTTGTTGTGTACTGATACTTCTACTCGTAATTGCCTTTGACAGTGGATTTATTTAATACCTGCTGGTAAATACTACTTCATACTCATCATTGCCTTGATTCCAGCTAACCCCTACTTACTAACACCCATTGTTCTGCACAAGTTATTGAGCCAGGTGATGTGTGGAGATACCTGTCTGTGAATTTACACTCTGGAAGCAAGACCAGGTGGTGAAGCTGTATCATATTGCAGGTCTATAGCATTGGCGGGAGACGCATGTTCTACATATGTCCTTTGATTTGGCTACCTTTTTGAATCAATGCTGTTTGGTAATTGTGTTTTTTCTTGTGTTCTTGAAGAATCCTACAAGGGGCACTTCGGCCCAGTTCATTGTGTGCGGTTCAGCCCGGATGGAGAATTGTATGCCAGCGGTTCTGAGGATGGAACATTGAGACTCTGGCAAACTGCAGTTGGCAAAACCTACGGCTTGTGGAAATGTGTACTTCCCGGTGAGTTCCTGCCTCTCCCTTTCTGCTTGTAGAACCAGTATAGCTTCAGAGCATTTCATGCTCTGTACAGTCTGAAACAGATCTGATTTATCAATACTATTTGTTTTGATTGCATTTTTTTGTCCGTATATTAGTAAATGCTTGATAGTCGGCTCCCTTTCTTGTCATCATTTTTGCTCAGTCTCTTTTCAAGCGATTTTAAAGTGTTTAACTGGTGTCTACTTCCTCTTTGATTTGTCTTGCAGAGGAGCTGGTTTCTGAGAACTCGGACGCACTCTACAGCACTGTTCCCGAAATGAAGGCATGAGCACCACAGCACCATGTGCATGAGATGGGAAAAACAACAAGAGAGCGGACTGCCCTGGTTCCTTTGGATATGCAGACCAAAACTTGGACTACATGGTTACGAAACTGTGTCCTGGTGGAGTGGAAACTCCTCCTCCTCACCTCCTTGTCTTCAGGCATTTGCGGTAACTGTACTGGCTAGCTAACTACTGGCACGCTGAGAGTGTTTGTCTGGAATGGTAAAAGAAAGAATAAGGCAAGTAGTAGACCTGTGTTCACCTGCACAGCTGCCTGCTGCCTTCTCTGTTGGCAATACTGCACCTGTGGGATGTGCCAGTATTTCCAACGCCGTAGCCATGTTTACTGTTTTTTTTTTTTTTTTTTCTCTTTGTTTAAAATCTAGAAAGCGGAAATTTTTTGCTGGTGCTTGCAAGTTTCTATGAGGCAGGAGGATTTTGTTTTATTGAGATTTACTGGAAAAGAATGGAACGAGAGGAGGCAGGTGTTTTTTTTTTTTTTTTTTTTTTTTTGGTTCTTCGCTTTTGTTTTACAAAGACTTCTGTTTAATGTCAGCTGTGATTTCTATTGTCAAATGGACAAAAATACTAATAGATGTTTAAATGTTGTACTTTTTCTTATTTTTCTGGTCTGTTGTGAAATGTCGTGTGTTTTTTTTTTTTTTTTTTTTCCTTCAAAACACAAAAATAAAAAAAGGATGTGCACAACATCTACCTGTTTTGGGTGTTTTTCCCCGAAGGATTCGACAACGATCTGAAGTACACAAAACAGCTTTTTTAAAGCAGCTTGTTTTAAATTGGGTGGTGGGGGTACCCATACTTCTAAGGGTCATCGGGGGTATGCAGGTAGGGTAACCAGACGTTCCGATAAAATTGTGATTGGCCCAATATTAGGGGCCTCGTGGTGCAGCTGCATACTCTACTGTTTTAGGGTGTGTTCTTTGAGTGAGTTGTTCGCAATCTCATTAACCTGCAGTCATATGATGTGGTATGCATCATGTGTTTTCCTTGGTGAGTGCATCTGTGTGTCCGGTTTCACTGGCGAAACAAAAAAGACAGAACAAGTACAGAACGCAGTGGGGGGTGGGGTGGGGGGTGGATGGTCAAGTCATCCATTTAGGATTTGGATTATAATTACGATTTCACAGACATTTCGCAGAACTGTTTAGACATTAAATACACCTAATATTTTAGAGGACTAGAAAAGCCTACAATAGTGGTACTTGTTTCCTTACTAAAACACAATGCTGTCGTTTGTTAAAAGGCAAGCATGCAACATCTCCCAACAGTTGCTGCCGACATTCTCTGTCTGGTGCGGGTTTGCACGAGACAGAGCTCCCGAGATCTGAACTGTCATTAGAACAGTTCTAGTCCCCACATCTCTGCTGGGTGACCTAAGGGGGTCGCCTTCAGGGCACGCCAGCAGGTAACCAAGCCCTGCCGGCAGGCAGACGGAATGCAGCGTCAGAGGAAACGTTTTCAGGGCCAGCACCCTAAATACTCTCTCCAATCTGCCCAGCCCCATCCTTGGCAGCCTGAGCAGGGCCCCTGACGATTGACAGCCTCAAACCCCCTTTTCGGCACAAATGCTGCAGTACTGGCACGCTTGCACCAAAATGGCTATGCGCTTCAGTTTCACTTGGGACCTCCTCCCTTTCAGTTAAACAACTGAGAACAAGGATGCAACAAAGACCAGGAGTGCAAGGGCCAGCTTTGGAGAGCCCTGGTGTGTCCTTAGCTGGCTGGCTTTGGGGGCTGTGATACTTTGTTCCTGGTGAAACAGTGAAGGGTGCTGTCTTGGATATGAAAGCATACTGCCATTAGTCTCAGTCAGATCTGATGTCCCACCCTTCAAGACTGAAAGTAACCAGTAGTAGGGAGGTGCAATTTGTGTGTGTCACAGACTAGTGAAATGGAGACTAGTATATATTTAGTTTTTTTGTCATGTTATATATTTTTTTTTATTTTATGTCCGATGAACACCTGTATCTTCACACAGTCGCAATGATAAATGTTAGATACCAGTAATGCACTTTTGTGTGGGCTGGGTATCGTGCTCAACTTTGGACACCCTGCCCATTGCAGCTTAGTTGTGAGGCAGCTGATGTAATGGGTAGTGCTGTGTGTTGCACTACCGTTACAGATTCTGTTCCCCGTTGATGAGATGCAGTTAAACGCTGACAAACTGCGAGCTGGTTCACACCCAGTCTCCTCCCTGTTACACTCGCAAATTTGAGGTACAGTCTTCATATTTGAAATACCTGTCAGCGTGGAATTCTTAACAAGTGACCAGTCATGAGAGGTACAGCTTACAGCTAAACAACTTGTGTGTTACTCAGGCAAGCTCTTCAATTTCTACCGGACTGTACAGCTTTACATGTCGATTCTAAAAACAGCTATTGACATTTGCCATTTACTTTTGCTGGCAAAGCAGAAATAATAATTCCCCTTCGTCTCTCCTTTTAAATATTAGATTACAAAACTAAGAATGTGATTGGTCAAAGTAAGATGACGACAGGGAGGGAAATGACTGCAGACACTAGAAGTACGGCGACAGTGCTGTCAAACTGAACTTTTACCAATTTTATTTTACCTGTGGCGGCGATTATAAGCTGAACTTTCCTCGTGTCTGTCTGTAAAACTGCTACAGTGTCCGCTTCATGTCTGCAAGAAACCCGGGAACGGAACTCATTAAGGTCCGAACAGGTTAGCAACAATGATTGGTTCCCTTTCAATTTGAAGATGGCCACCAAAAACATTCTTATGGAATATACGCCTGCCAAATGGTGGGTGTCACTAAGCACTTTGTATTAAAGTTGCTGATAGGCCCTCCTTCCCTCTCTGACATCCTCGATCCTCGCCTACAGAAGGTATGTAACCGTCACACAGGGAAGAATCATTCTCTTTTCGCGTCTCAAGATGGTACAGTGAGACTTTCTGTGTTGCATCGAGCCCTTTTTATTACTTAAAGCGCTGCTTTGAGCTTGCTGCTAGTTCCCTTGCACTTGTGCTGAAAGCTGGCTTGCCACTTTCAGGGAATCAGTAGCTCCTAAATTGTAGCCTTTTTTCTATTTCTTATACTGTCTTCGGCACCTGCTCGCTATGCGTGTCAGGCTGCTTCTCTTCTCTCTCTCGTCTGTGTAGTCGACTGCCAGTATGCAGTATTATTTTGTGCCTTAATGCCAAATGACATTAAGGCACAAAACAAATATTTTCAATCCTTAATATCATACCGACAGTTATCAAAATACAATTTGACAGACAGCAATCATCACAATGTGTATAGTGTTTGGTATTGTTAGTTTAAGAAATGTATGAACAAAATGTTAGTGTCAATCTTGTATTTAGAAAGTTTTAGGAAAATTATGTATACGCATCTAAACATTTTAAAGGTTTGCTGACTGGCAAAGCGAATTCAAAGACATTCTCTAACCCACTTAGTTACTCATAAAATTCAATAGACATTTCAACACCTGGGCTAGAGACAGCCATTTTATCAGAGTCTGACCATTTAGAAAAACAGACACACTTTCTTGAGTCACTTGGCCTGGCATCCTTATCTAATCAACACAATCTTGTTAATATCTTCCTGCACTAGCTAATCAATCTTGTAGTAAAATCTGGAATGGGAGAGATTATAATGCAGTAGGAGTCTTACTTTCACACTGGATTATCATTATGTTTAAGAGCTAGCTCTCTGGCTGTGATGCGCGTCTCCCTGCTTTGTGTTCAGCTCTGTACGATGAGCTCCGGCAGTTCCGGGAGGCCTGTGGAGAGGCCCACATGAAGATCATCCTGGTGGTGGGGGAATGGGGATCCTTCGGCAACATCTACAAAAGGCAGCCTGGTGGCTGTGATGGCTGATAACCCCCTTCACTTCACCTGCACTCGCTCACGGTGGAGGCTGGGTGTGAACCAGAAACACTGCAAGCAAACGTCTCTGCATTTAGGTTTTAGAGCTTTGAACCTCATCTCATCTCATGGACCGGGGACAGAATCCGGATGCAAGGGTTTGCTGTGTACCGATTCACGATAACAGTTATTATAATAATTTAAATTTTTTATATAGTGCCTTTTATGTGGACCACCATCACAAAGAGCTTTACAAGATACGAGACTAGGGTGTCTGAACTATGCATCAGCTGCAGAGTCACTTACAACAGCGTCTCACCCAAAAAACAGAGCACAAGGAGGTTAAGTGACTTGGTCAGTCATACAGTGAGTCAGTGCCTGAGCTGGGATGTTGAACTGGGGACCTCCTGGTTACAAGTCTGTTTCTTTAATCACTGGAACACACAGCCTCCTGACACATAACATGACACATCCTATCGTATTAGAGCTGTGTATCGCTTGTGTTGTGACATAAGACCAAAAACACTGTAGTTCACCGGGTTCTTGAATAAATAGATATGAATTGCAGCTGTTGTGATAAGCTCTACAGTCTATAAGCTATGCTGTTGTGACGCTGTGTTGGCCTATGACAGGAACACCCACTGTTTTTAATAAAAGAAGATGCCTGCAGTTCCCTGTAGCTTCCACATCATGGCGCTGTTGCCTCAGTCTTCCCGTCTGCCCTCTCCACCCCCTCCTAATTGTTGATGAGAAATCCGAATCGTGACTGTGTGCTTAACTAATAATCACGTCTCAAACCGATTACACTGCCAGATTGTCCCGGGGTCTGATTAAGATCATTATTAAAATGCGTTGCTTTTGTCACGCCGCTCCTTTTCTTAATCTCCTCTTGTTTCTATGAATTCTGGATGAGATTTCTGAAATTGAATAATAATTTGATCCATTAATCTCTGAAGCTGGCAGTTTTTATTAGGCCCTCCCAGAGCTCTCTCCGGCTGGCAAAATGAATGGAGCTTCATTAGCGCAGCCAAAGTTTAATAGCCATTATCCATTATCCTGTAATTAAGACTTCCTGTAACGAATCAGCAGGACAATGGAAGTAAAAGAAATAGAACATTGCTTTAATTAACTGGAAGAAGCCAATCTTGTTCTGTTCAGTAATGAGGTGCCGAGCAGCTGTTAAACGTGTTGCTTGAACAGAGGGAGACTAATTTTTATACGTCTCCAGTTTGTGGTAAATCTATTTTTATTGGAAAGATAATTAACCTTCATTTCATTTGACGACTTCTTCTGACATGAACTACAATGGTGATTAACAGCAATGTGACTGCTGTTAACTAATTGACCCGCAAATGCTTCTCTTGTGAATACAGCTGATTACTGGTCTAAACTAATATCGGTTCCCCTGAATATTTGTTGCCCCAGGGGAATGAATAGTTGCATGTAAAATACTATTAGTAAGAGCAGTGTTTGGTGGTTTAGGGTTAGGGAAAGTGGTCTTAAAATGAAGGTATTAGTTGAAAATGCTTGGATATAGACTCCTATGCAAATAAAGATTGTTACAAAAAAATAAGGGGTTACAAATATTTGAAAGGGGGAATGAATATTGGTTCCTAGGTGGAACAAATTCTTTGACACTGGCACACTGTGTGTTCACTATATTATCTGCTCGTATAGAGAATGGCTGCCCTGTATGTGAAATACACGTGATGGAATGTTATTGCCACCTACGTGAAAAATAGCAACAAACAAATGTCAATAGGGGCAGTGATTTGTGTAGTACTCATGCTTTGTGTCTTGTTTTTATAATCCCGGTTCGGACTTCATTAAGACGTCGACTAGGAAGGAAGAGGTTAATGCTACTTTCCTGTTTCCCATAGTGATGGTCCGAGCCATTCGAGAGTACTTCTGGAAGACCGGCGTCAAGGTAGGACAGCAAGCAGGTGGTGTACAAGACTTTGTCTGTTTCTCTTCCACACTCCCTCTCTAACTTCTCTTTTCTCCCTTTCTCCCCCCCTCTCTCTCCATCTCTCTCACCCCCCTCCCCCTATCACCACCTCTCTCCCTCTTTCTCACTCTCTCTCACTCGCTCTCTCACCCCCTCTCTCTCAGTGGGCGGTATCTGCATTGCGAAGGACTATCTGCTCTGGCTGTCCCTGATGAAGGAGGAGCTGGGGGAGGAGTGGCTCAGCCCTGCGCTGTTCAGCCTGGGAGCCAGCCCAGGAGCCAGCCTGCTGAGTGACATTGAGAGACAGGTCCGTCAGCATGGAGACTGGAGCTAGTCCTGACACACACTCACACTCACACTCACACTGAGAGACAGGTCCGTAAGCATGGAGACTGGAGCCAGCCCCGACTCACACTCACACTCACACACACACTCACACTCACACTCACACTCACACTCAACTCTTTCTTTTTCTCCCACCTTGGTGGAATATTTGTCTTTAATTTCATTGACACTGGAAACCAATCAGGGCAGTGGTCAGGGGGGTCTGTTTCTGTTTAATCCTCTAAACCTTTAAACTTTAATAGTGAACACATTTCAAACTTTTAAACTGCATACAGCCGTTCTCTATACGAGCAGATCTGTTTTATAATGCTTATATGTTTTTATTTTTTTCAAAGTTATGGCAAGGCAACTCTATCTCAAAACTGTTTTAAAACATCTTCTAAAAGTTTTTTTTACTGTTTTAAAAACCATGACCCCCGTAGAGGATATAGAAAAGAAGTCTTGCAATATTGTTGGACAGCAGCGTGTCTGGTAAAGTGTTTTCCTGTTCCCCTCTCTTCAGATCTTTCATTGTGTGACTGAGAGATACACTGCATACCACAAGCTTCTTATGGCATAGGAAAGCGCAGAACGCTCCGTCACAGTTCCAAGTGTAATTAATGTCTGGGAAGCTGACGCTGTCCGGTTCAGTGTCACGCTGTCTCTTATAACTGATTTGCCCATAACGTTCTAATCAATGTCCCCATTGGATCACTGGCCAAGCATTCTCCTCTGATAGAAATCAAACTAGCCAAAGGTTGAAAATAATACGTTGATGACAAAGTGAGTATTCCCGTATAAAAGTTCTCCACAGTGTGCTCTACAATGCTAACAAGCACATCTTCCAAACAATTTGCAGCTAGATTCCATAGGATGCCAGTCCTGTGCAGAACAATTTAAACACCTCACAGGCCTTGTGGTGATGCAATGTGGCCCTGAAAACACTTTTAAGTGTTGTATTCACTAGTTTTGCAGCATGTGAAGTAGTGAAACACCTCGATAAATGGAATGCATCGTCTTTGTGTTGTAAGAGCAGACACTTTAGTCCTTAAGAACATAAGAAGTTTACAAACGAGAGGAGGCCATTCGGCCCATCTTGCTCGTTTGGTTGTTAGTAGCTTATTGATCCCAAAATCTCATCAAGCAGCTTCTTGAAGGATCCCAGGGTGTCAGCTTCAACAACATTACTGGGGAGTTGATTCCAGACCCTCACAATTCTCTGTGTAAAAAAGTGTCTCCTATTTTCTGTTCTGAATGCCCCTTTTTCTAAACTCCATTTGTGACCCCTGGTCCTTGTTTCTTTTTTCAGGCTGAAAAAGTCCCTTGGGTCGACACTGTCAATACCTTTTAGAATTTTGAATGCTTGAATTAGGTCGCCACGTAGTCTTCTTTGTTCAAGACTGAACAGATTCAATTCTTTTAGCCTGTCTGCATATGACATGCCTTTTAAGCCCGGAATAATTCTGGTCGCTCTTCTTTGCACTCTTTCTAGAGCAGCAATATCTTTTTTATAGCGAGGTGACCAGAACTGCACAAGTGCATTGTACAGTTTTAACATTACTTCCCTTGATTTAAATTCAACACTTTTCACAATGTATCCGAGTATCTTGTTAGCCTTTTTTATAGCTTCCCCACATTGCCTAGATGAAGACATTTCTGAGTCAACAAAAACTCCTAGGTCTTTTTCATAGATTCCTTCTCCAATTTCAATATCTCCCATATGATATTTATAATGTACATTTTTATTTCCTGCGTGCAGTACCTTACACTTTTCTCTATTAAATGTCATTTGCCATGTTTGCCCAGTTCTGAATCTTGTCTAGATCATTTTGAATGACCTTTGCTGCTGCAGGTGTTGCTACTCCTCCTACTTTTGTGTCGTCTGCAAATTTAACAAGTTTGCTTACTATACCAGAATCTAAATCATTAATGTAGATTAGGAATAGCAGAGGACCTAATACTGATCCCTGTGGTACACCGCTGGTTACCACACTCCATTCTGAGGTTTTTCCTCTAATCAGTACTTTCTGTTTTCTACATGTTAACCACTCCCTAATCCATGTACATGTGTTTCCTTGAATCCCAACTGCGTTCAGTTTGAGAATTAATCTTTTGTGCGGGACTTTGTCAAAAGCTTTCTGGAAATCTAAATAAACCATGTCATATGCTTTGCAATTATCCATTATCGATGTTGCATCCTCAAAAAAATCAAGCAAAGTTAGGCACGATCTCCCTTTCCTAAAACCATGTTGACTGTCTCCCAGTACCCTGTTACCATATAGGTAATTTTCCATTTTGGATCTTATTATAGTTTCCATAAGTTTGCATATAATAGAAGTCAGGCTTACTGGTCTGTAGTTACCTGGTTCAGTTTTGTTTCCCTTTTTGTGGATCGGTATTACGTTTGCAATTTTCCAGTCTGTCGGTACCACCCCTGTGTCAAGAGACTGCTGCATGATCTTGGTTAGCGGTTTGTAAATTACTTCTTTCATTTCTTTGAGTACTACTGGGAGGATCTCATCCGGCCCAGGGGATTTGTTTATTTTAAGAGCTCCTAGTCCCTTTAACACTTCTGCCTGTTATGCTAAAGTTATTTAAAACTGGATAGGAACTGGATGACATGTGGGGCATGTTGTCAGTATCTTAAAACAAGAATCAGACTTAAGAAGCCTTAATATTAATCACTGGCTGTTAATTACTGATCCTCAATCCAGTTTATTAAGGTCTGGATTATGTGTCTGCTGTGCTATTAATTATACTCCTGCAGTCTTAGGTTAGACCTCAAGAAAGAGCTGTAGTAAATTCTATAGAGCAGGCTTGAGCTTCATATCTAAATTACTGCTACTCAAATTGGTTAGTTTACAAAAAAAACAAAGCTTTTTGATCTCTCTGGTCGTTATCGATGGAGATTACCTGCTGTTAAAAAACTGAAATATTTTAACATTGTTTCTGTAGGGAAAACTTGGAGTTGAATTACTGGCGGTCAAAGGACAAAGGCCAGCCCTGCAGGTGTCCGCCCGATCTCACTGGGCGCCTGGCCGGTAGGGTCCGCTGTAGAGCAATGAGGAGAAACAGTCCCTGACAGTTTTGCACCCCTGATACGCCAGAGCCAATGTGATACTCCCTCCAGAATCTCCAATGAAGAGCGGTGACTTCATAGCCAGGTTAAATGAGTTTAAATGATATGATTCAGTTGCTCATAAATTTTGCCTTTATTTAGCTACTCTGTTTAACTTTTTAATTAAATGTCAAATGCATTGCCCTTGACACTTAAGATTATTGAAAAACTGAATGGATTTGTTACACGCTTGTACTGTCGGTATACTGACAGGGAAGCAAACGGCTATGTGTTTATGTAGATTTCAAATAGGGTTTATGTCTAACAGTAGAAAGCATAGGAAAGTGCAATAAAGCACAGTGAAAGCATGGTAAAGCATAGGGAAGCATTGTACAGCATATGGATAAGAGTGTCTGCTAAGAAATAATAATGTCACAGCCCCCCCCCCCCCCATGTCACAGACCCCTGCTCAGCCTCTGAGTAACTCTGAGAGCCATGTCCATCTCCATGTCACAGCCCTGCTCAGCCCCTGAGTAACTCTGAGAGCCATGTCCATCCCCATGTCACAGCCCTGCTCAGCCCCAGAGTAACTCTGAGAGCCATGTCCATCCCCATGTCACAGCCCTGCTCAGCCCCTGAGTAACTCTGAGAGCCATGTCCATCCCCATGTCACAGCCCTGCTCAGCCCCTGAGTAACTCTGAGAGCCATGTCCATCCCCATGTCATAGCCTTGCTCAGCCCCTGAGTAACTCTGAGAGCCATGTCCATCCCCATGTCACAGCCCTGCTCAGCCCCTGAGTAACTCTCTGATGTCACGCTGGTAATTGCTGTGGCAATGAGAACGATCATGTGTTCTTCCATCAGATAATTGCCAATTACATTAGCATTAGGAAGGCATTAGTGAACGGGAACAAACAACACAGCTCTCAAAGCAGCCCCAGGAGAAGACAGACAGGTTTTGTTTGGCATTAAAGATGGAAAGCTTAAAATCTTAACACACTTATGCCTCAGAACACAAGCTGTATGCATGTAACCTGTTACATTAGATTTAGACTTAACTTTTGCAGGATAAAAATGCTCCTAAACATTTTCATTTTAACAATAACATACGTGAGGTTAGAGACATTTCTCAGTTACTGTTCAGGTCGTTTCACCATGGCAACGCATTCTTGGTGAAATTAACTGAGAAACACTGATGGCTTTATAAAGCAAGGCTAGCAAACAGACAGTGTAATAGCAGATCATTTATAATGAAACTGCACATCTGAGCTCATTATAACGAATGGAAGTGCACGATGGGTAAGCTTATGTGCAGATTTTGCAACAAATTTGAACTGAATTGTCCAAGTTACAGTCTTGGAAATCAATAACAGGGGACAGTATAGGGCTGAGGAGGGGATAGCTCAGAGTCATTTATTTGTATTTAATTATTTAGGAGCTAAAGCTTGTGGAGATCAAATCCTTTCAGCTGTAGCATCTCGATCACAGGAGCATCCCGGAAACATCAGGCTGAACACTTGGTTCTAACAACGATGTCAGCGGCGTGTATAACTCAGTACAAGCACAACAATAGCACGTGTCGGGCAGCTGGCAGCAGAGCCTAAAAGAGCACCAAGCTTGGTCTTCAGTCTGGGTTCATTATCCTGACTGACATCACTAAAGCAATCGGCTGTATAATTTTCTGCTGTATAACCAGTACCTGAAACACTGCTTCCCTTCCCCAGGTTTTAGCAAAACAAACCTTGCATCACTCCCAGAGCATTGAGAACATGCTGCTCTCTCCTGCCTTGCAGTCTGTGTGTGTGTTTGTGTGTGTCATTTGGTGTGTGTGTTTGTGTGTGTCAGTGTGTGTCTCAGTGTGTGTGTGCGTCTCAGTGTGTGTCTCGGTGTGTGTGTGTACAGTATTCCTCCCACTGCTGCTTGTTTGTTTGTTGTTTGGATCCTGGTTGGTAGGTAACTGTCTCGCTGGTCCCTAGCCCCATGCGCTGGGGATCAGCCTGTTCCTAGCCTGGGCAACACCACAAACAACACGATATTCCACTTTGCTGAGTCCAAACACCGTGCAAGATGTGCCACCTGCGTACACGGGAAAATCTCAGAAACGCTTGTTCAGGTAAGTTTTTTATCTTTAATATTTACACTGCAGGACATGTGTTACAGAGCGTGGCAATTACTAAGCAGATATTTGGAAAATACTGTCCAATTAATGTATATTCACAAATTTTAACCGTTCACAAAAAAGTAAGCATTTTTTCAAGGAATATTTTCTAAGAAGAGTGCTTATAAACCTTATGTCAGGTTTGAAAATGGAGAATAAACTCCTAACCTAAAAAAGGGGGTTTTCATGAACTGCAAAGAAAAAAAACATTCACCAAAACAGGCTTTAAATCATTCCTTAGAGGTTTGTGACTCAAGCCCAATATCAGGTCATTAGTGACAGTGCCACAGTCATTGTCAAAAGATTATGAATTTGCTAAGGATGGCTTTATCCCTGAGCTTGGGCCAGTGCTTTTCTACCTGATTACAGGGCAGTGTTTGCTCAAGAAGCACAAAACAATGTATTCCAGTGTTCTCAGAATTGGAACAGTTTTGCATTTGAACAGGTTTAGTTTTTACACACCTCCATACATTAGTATTAGTGCTACCTGAACTGGAATATAATCCTTGTTGTGAGTCACAGCATTGTACACCACACCCACAGACCCAAATAAAGCAGGTTTCATCACAGTCGGACAGGCAGCTCCATAGATATATGGAAACATGTACGCGTAAGATCGACCGACTGACAGACAGATTGAAAAACTGATTAACACAGGTCCTCTTCATATAGCTCTCTGTTTCTAACCACATCAGTACTGGAGTGCCCTTAGCAAGCTCTGATAAGATAGAGGTATAAACCTCAATACTTCAGCGTGTCTGCAGTGAAAGCAACTATAGGGATGGGAATAAGGCTCCCATTGCAGAGCTGTTTAATCCATTCCGGGTGTTACTATGAGTTTAATAAGACACACCTGAGCTTGTTACCTATACACTGGGGCTAATGAAGACTGCAGTAAAACCTGGAATGAGTGAAACTGCTTTGCAATAGGAGTCTTATTTCCATCTCTCGACTCTCTTTAAAGCTCTAATTACAGAGCAATTAACAGCAAGCTTGTAAAGTATCAAAGGGTGCACGTTCCCAGTGCTGTTGGGAGTGATGGAAGCACAAAGGCTACAAAGAGTAAGTACTGGGTGGCTCTTATTGCGATGATGTGAATATTCCGTGTTGTTCAATAGAAATCGCAAGTCTGTGTCAAGGTGCTTTGACTGTGTGTCCCGGAGCTGAGCCTCATTTCTAACTGCTTGACATGTGTAACACAGTGTCATTATATAGCGAGTGCCACAGCCACCTGGAGCACTGCCATCTATTGCCAGCAAAGCAAAAGAAAACTGGAGCCAAAGTGGCAGGTCACTAGATGGCGCTAGCACGTAAACAAAAATACCTAGCCTAAGTTGCATATCTCTAAAGCTTGTTTTCAGCTGATTCTGTTTCCTAATTAAATTTGCTCTTTAAAATAGCATTTCTAAAAGTAACTTAGTATGTGCCAGCCAGTTAAAATTAAAATAGGCTTAAAGAGTAAGTAGTGAGGTACCGAAAAATATGACGTTATCCATTCCCACGTGTTGCTACAACTGTTTAAATAACTTGCCTGTCATTTTTCTTTTCATTATTAACATCTTGACAACTTTTTACACTTGGAACTTTTGTTTCAAAGCTCTTTTCAAAATGGCCGCTCTAGTGCACTGATAGATAATGTGGCAATAATCCTGACCCTATCAGTGCACTAGAGCAGTCATTTTGAACAGAGCTTTTAAACAGACTTTAAAGTTACAAGTGTAAAAAATTGTAAGGATGTTAACAATGAAAAGAAAAATAACAGCTACCCTATTTAAACAGTTGTGGGTATGTGCAGCGCTATGTTTCCCAGAACCCTGCCACTTACTCTTTAAGAAAAGACTTTCCATATCAGAAATAATGCACTGGTGGCTGAAATAACGTAACAAATCATTAACACTGAGCCACAGTGCATTACAGCCACCACTCCCTTATATTATATTCTGAATCAGGAAAATAAAAATAAAACAACATTGGTTTATTTGAAACAATATAATTAGCATCTTGAATTAAGAACTCATCAATGAACGGATGAATTTTATATCATCCAAACACTGATCTTACATAGAGGTTTTATTTTGAGGGTTGTAAAATGACTGTCGCGGGTCTGAGGGTTTTAATATCAATTTGCAGGTCTGAGTGGTCTGGGCATTCAGTAAGATGGACAGGATAAAGAATGTCATCACCAAGTTTCCGATGGCAATCACTTCCTGCCATCCAATCCATTTAAACAGAGGCAGATCATAAATGTCATTATTTATATTATTGAAATAGACAGAGCCAAGCTAAAGAGGCAATCCTTCACTGCTGCGTGTTTGGTTTTCCTGTCCTTGGGCCGGTTATTAATTTTTGAATCAGTGTTGAGATTTAATTATATGATTTATATTTTAAAACTGGTTGGATTATTATTTATGTAGCCATTTATTAATGTTCTAAAATGTAATATATATGTTATATATTTATTAATGTTCTAAAATGTAATTTATATGTTAATGGACTGCATCCACAACTGCACTTCCGTCCATCTGAAACCGCACGCTTCGCGATTACTCCACAATCGCGTCACCTAAGATTAGTTCACTACTAGTTTCTGAGGTTGCCTTGCACTTTGTCATTCAGCTGGTGGAAACGTATCCTTATGTGTTAAACTTCAACTTAATAGTGACGGTGCTTTATGCACCCAGCCCCTGGTTTGGCTCGAGGCTCTGTGCTGCTCAATGCAGTCGTTAGATACAGGATTGGAACAGGATCCTGCACAGGAGTGGACTCAAAGAATCACAAGACAATACCTTGCTCTGTGTGTTTCTATTGGTTCTGTTTTATTGATCTGAATGCAAATATCTGAAGCCCTTATAAAAGTTTCCCACAGTAAAAGCACAGCAAAGTGTGATAAAGCATAGATAAGCATTGTAAAGCGCACAGAGGTATGGTAAAGCATAAATAATCTTTGTAAAGCTCAGAGAGGTATGGTAATGAACAGGGAAGCATTGTAAAGCACAGAGAGGTATGGTAAGCCTTTTTAAAAAAAAAAAAAAACATGGCAAAGCAGGGTAGACTATAGTAAATGCATAGTATTATAATGGGAAAGCTGTAAAAATATCCTACAAATTTACTGTAGTAAACTTTTATAAGGGGTTTGTGACATCAGTGTATTTGATCCGTGTCTGGGCTTTGGAGTCGCAATGCAGCTCAATGGATGTGAGGGTTACGTCTATAATCTATTATGAGGATGTACATACTGTATTGGTTTCTGTTTTTTAGATGCCACTTGCAAACAGAAATGCTGAAGAAACAGGCACTGCATGAGAAGAGGCTGGACAGTCCGAGGAGAAAGGTGGGGATTTTCAGAGGTTTTTTTTGTTTGTTTGGGTTTTTTGTACTGTTTTTGGGGTGTAAAAAAATCAGGTGAATTTTGAATTTAAAAAAAATATGTTTAAACGGACTTAAATTGCACAGACAGACAGACATGCACACATACACACAGGCACATATATACTGTACTTCCATTGTTTAAGAAAATATTCTTAATGTATAATTGTTACATGAGATTAACGTCAGTGTCATTTGGGTTTCAGATTTAAAAATGACATTTTTGGGTAGAAATCTGCCTGTTTATCACTAAAATCAGAACACCCAACACTCACCCTAACCCTAACCCAACACCTAGTCAATCCCTGAACACCCATCACCCAGTCAATCCCTGAACACCCAGTCAATCCCTGAACACCCAACACCCAGTCAATCCTAGAACACCCAACACCCAGTCAACCCCTGAACACCCATCATCCAGTCAATCCTAAAACACCCAACACCCAGTCAATCCTAGAACACCCAACACCCAGTCAATCCTAGAACACAAACACACACTCTTTTTGAGTCCTCTCAATCCACGACCACCATCACACAGTCAACGGGCTTTAGTTAAAACAACATACAAAAAAAAATCATGATATTAAAGTGCATGATATTGTCACTATTTATTGTTTGTTTTTCCCCTGCAGGATGGCAGCAGTTACAATGTGTGCCCACAGAATGACAGAGCTTGCACAAAAAGTAATGCTACTGATTGGCGAACAGAAGGGGTCAGCTTCAAGAGCATAGCGTCCAGAAGCAATGCGACAACGACAGTGCCGGCTCTGGCCACTGGGACTCTCACACTTCCCTCTTTGTCATTCCCCGGACACAGGAAGCTGAGGGGGCTCTCCTTTGTTCAGCAGGACGCCCTTGAAGACGTTCACTCTCTTAAGCAGAGCTGCCCACATTCAGATGAACCAAAGAAAGACTCGCTCCACTACGGAATCGGCTCTCTAAAGACAGAAGCGCAAAGAAGGCTGTTGACCGTCTCCAGCTGGCGGGTAGAAAAAACGAGCAGGGCTTTGGGCAGGCCCCTGCCATCGATCGGGGTCTACCCTGAGAACTTGGAAGCTGCCGGGGGACCCAGAACTTCAGACAGCATGGGATCCCAGCCAGGCCGGGTTTCTAAGAAGAGGGTGCACAGATCTAGACATGCTTACCCAGTCTCCTTCCCTGCAAGCTGCTCCAGGGAGCTCCAGAGGCTTTGGGCAGATCACTGCAAGGGGCTGCCTGCCTCCAACGCTCCCCTCCTGAAGAGCATCTCCACCCAGACTGGGCGGTCTCCCAAGGCAAGGTTCCTGGATAAGAGCACCACCACCTCTTCCAGGTCCAAGCCAAGTCAAGATGCACTGGACACCAAGAGGGAGGAAGTAGAGGGAGTCGGTGTGTCTGCCCTTGCACTCCGGGATGTTCTGCTGAGGGAACACCACCTCAGGAAAGAAGGCTCAAAATTATCAGGGGGGCTGCTGAGCCGACCAGTGGTCCCTCCTCCGGGGAGAGCAGGAGAATCTCAGTCTTCCTCGGATCCCTCCTGGAAGAGCCCCTTCCTGTCTGTGAGTGGCTATGTTTGTGCAGCGACTCCGCCACGCTCCCATCACAGTGACAGTGGGGAGGAGGAGGAGGGCTTTGTGCTGAGTCTACCAGTCCCTGTGTTCAATCCTCCAAGGCCTGGCCATCATCCCCAGTCATCTGTGAAATGAAGGAGCCACATTGAGTCCTGCACTGCAAGTTGAGCTAATGGCAATACAGTGACAACACAAATGACAAGACTGTCTCGAACCATTTCTAAAGCTGCAACAGATTCATTAACAAGCTAGTTAACACTTCAGCTAGTTGCCATACGTTAATAAAAAGCTTTCCTGAAAGTAAAGTTCGACAGACTTTTCACGTAGACAGCAGCTGAATATTTTAAACCAGAAAAAGGACATGCCAATAATCCACAGCTTGTTTAAAGTATTTATTCATTTATTTGTTTATTTATTTCAATTGAACATACATAATATTATTGGCTTTGGATACATATACTATACAGACAATACAATATATATTTATTTATAATGCCTCTGCTGCAGTAATATATCTATAAATATGCACACTATTATTACTGTGTAAAAATATAAATATGCAAATATATCTATCTATATAAAAGTTTTTGCTCAAAAGAGCCAACTTCCCAGCGTTCGGTATGTTTAACACGCCTTTGTCAAGAGAAAGTGTGTTTAAAAACAAACAGTGGCGGTACTTCTAGGCTTTTGATGCCATGGTAACTACACTGACTTATTTTTAATTAAATGTATGAGTATCTTTGTGATTTACTGCATAGTCAATGATGTAATGATCTACTATTCCTTTCTATGTAAACCTTCAGGCATTGTGTAATTGAGTCTATTTATCCATTTATTTTTCTATCCTTCTGTAGTGCACATTATCTAATTGTACTTCTTCTAATACATGTTCAAACTATTTGATGTTGAAATTTTATATACTATATATATAGGATATATATATATATATATATATATATATATATATATATATATATATATATATATATATATATTACAAATGCAAATACATACTATTACAAATATTTGTTAGAAATAAATATGCAACACCAGCATTACTCGTCTATAAGCTTACAAAGCAGTCTCCATAGAAGAGAATGTGTCATAGAATGTGAGAGACTTCTCGTGTTCTAGAAGCTTCTCAGGGAGAACACTGCCCCTCCCTCCTTAATCCAGTTCTAGGCTCTGCCAATTAAATCAACAGGAAAATAAACAGACTAACACAAGCGACTGTTTGTATTGTCCTTTGTCATGGCCCGTGTGTTCAAAGCTATAACGAGAGACTTGTAGCCTAGCTACAGTTACACTAAGTTAGTGCATTGTGTGTAGGGTGTCTCTTATTATTAGAAGCGATGCCATCTTGTGCAGACTTATTAGAAATCATAAAACTGAAGATTGCACTCAGGAACTGCCATTACACTTAGAAACAATGGTACTTTATCTTTAGTATTGTGATGTATGTTCTGTGCACAGGGAGACATCTACAAACAGGATATGATGAGGTGGATCTCTGACAGTGATTGGCTGATTTCTCATTCATGATTTAAAGTACCAACAGCTATGGGTAAAGGTTTTGCATCATCCTATAAAATTAACAAAGTTTGCTTCATGAAGTCAAATGAAACCTGTTGAATAATGTTACGCTAACATAGTGAATTACACACCGCTTTGTAGTTTTCCATGTACTTAACGAAAAACTGACAAAAAAGGTGACACTTCAAAATCTAGCATGAAATGCGGTACTACTACTTTTATGGCTTCCAGTAGACTTTTCCAATATTTTGTAGTTTCTTTGATTACATGGTGTTAAATAAAATATCTGAATTAAGTTCATATAGTTTTTATATATGTTTTTTTTTTTTATGTCTCAATCCTAAAATTCTAGATGATGCAAAACTTTGGCCATAGTTGTATTCTCAATATATACATCTACCAGTGTGCAATCTTTCAGAACACCAGTGCGTTTATGAGCATCAGCAAGCTAACAGGAAAAACAATCCCTCCAGGTGCCCCTCGCTCAGGCTGCCTGGAAGCAGTTACCTGCAGAGAGCTGGGAGAGAGGGCATCTTCAAAGCCCTTGAGGCTTGCAGACTGCTTATAGCAGAGGAACCTCACAATGGTTTTTCTCTTCTACTAATATGTAATTACTGTAGATTAAATTGAAGCCTTATCAGGGAAAGAAGATATAATATAGGGACTGTAGTGATGTGTGAAATATTGGACGTGGTCAAGCTTCTTAAAGGTGAAAGTGAACAGATACTGAAGCTGCAGTTTGACCAACAACATTTTCTGATTGGATCAAGGTGGGGGGGTGTGGTCACATTGGCTCTAGCGCTCCCACGGGTTAGGGAGGCATCTACCAGTTGGCTGAGCTTTAATTAATGTCTAACCTGTGACCACACCCCCTCCCCCTGATCCAATCAGAAAACGTAGGTCTGGTCAAACTGCAGCTTCAGTTTCACCTTTCAGAAGCTTGACAGTGTTGATATTTCACCCATCACTGCAATCCCCACATTATCTCTATTTGATAATGCGTCAATTTAATCTGCAGTAATAACACATTAGATACTGCTTAATTACTATACCTCTCTAGGCTTCACAATGCACACTACACTATGCTTTATCAGGGTTTCAATGTAGGTTTCTCAGTATTGGGCAGCTTCCTCTGATCAAGTTGAGAGTGTGTTTCATTCTTTGATTTGTCTGATCTGTCATACAAAGCTTGATTAATGGTAGCCAGCGAACACTTAGAAACATTAAGACAAATGAGAGGAGGCCATTCGGCCCATCTTGCTCATTTGGCTGTTAGTAACTTCTTGATCCCAGTATCTCATCAAGCAGTTTGTTGAAGGATCCCAGGGTGTCAGCTTCAACAACATTATTGGGGATTTGGTTCCAGACCCTCACAATTCCCTGTGTAAAAAAAAGTGCCTCCTATTTTCTGTTCTGAATGCCCCTTTGTCTAATCTCCATGTGTCCCTTGGGTCGACATTGTCAATACCTTTTAGAATTTTGAATGCTTGAATCAGGTCGCCACGTAGTCTTCTTTGTTCAAGAAGGCTACGTGCTTGACTGTAGGGATGGTGTTGACTGGGAAATGTCCTGTGTTGGGTTTGCGCCAAACATAACGCTTGGCATTTAGACCAAAAAGTTCCAATTTGGTCTCGTCTGACCACAACACCTTTTGCCATATTTTTGAAGGCTCACTCAGGTGCTTTGTTGCAAACTCCATGCAGGCTTTGAGAAGGCTTATTTTTTAGTAATGGCTTCCTTCTTTCCACCCTGCCATACAGGCTACTTTTGTGAAGTGTTCTGGATATTGTGGACTGATGCACATTTTTTCCCATCTTAGCCATTGAACTCTTTCAAAGTTGTCGTAGGCCTCACAGTGGCACCAGTTTCCTTCTTGCCCGGCTGCTCAGTTTGGAGGGACGGGCTGATCTAGGCGGTGTCTGGGTGGTACAATGCACCTTCCATTTCTTGATGATTGAGTAGACTGTGCTCACAGGGATATTCAGAGACTTTGCTATTTTTTTGTACCCTTCTCCCGATCTGAGCTTTTCAATGACTTTATCCCTGACTTGCATTGAAAGCTCCTTGGTCTTCATGGTTGAGTCTTTGGTTAACATTCACTACCTGACCAAGGAACCTCACAGGGACAGATGTTTTTATTCTGAAATCATGAGAACCACTAATATTGCACACAGACAGAGGCCACTCAACTAATTGCGTGGCTCGTTAAGGTCATTTTGTGCACCTGAATTAATTTATGTTTGCTACAGCAAAGGGTTTGAATACTTATGCAATCATGTCTTTTACATTTTTATTTCATATTAATTATCTACTTACTTCTTTTTGTTTTTGCTTTGAATGTGTGGAGTGGGTTGTGTATATAATACATATGAATTCCTTCTTCAAAGTGTCATGACCTCAAGCTTTAAAGCAACAAAATGTGAAAACTGTAAGAGGGTCTGAATACTTTTGCAAGGCACTGTGTGTATATTTCTATATATATATATATATATATATATATATATATATATATATATATATATATATATATATACACACACACACACACACACACACACATTGTTTTTTACATTGTAAGCACCAATGGAGTGAGTCAAGAAGGCAGCAGGGACATTAAAGATATTTGTTAACCTTGGGTTGAGGCATCCATGTGTATTCTATTAAAATACAGATAGCAACACTCTCTGTGGTTTGACACACGATAACAAATTACCATGAGATGTGAGAAGGACTCCTGCAGATTCTGTAAGCACCACACTGGAGAGTTTCCCTGCTTCTTTCATGACAGCTGGTGCTTATCTGTGTAAGATATTAAGATATAAGATATTTTAAGATAGCATTACTGGGGAGTTGGTTCCAGACCCTCACATTTCTCTGTGTAAAAAAATGCCTATTTTCTGTTCTGAATGCCCCTTTGTCTAATCTCCATTTGTGACCCCTGGTTCTTGTATTTTTTTTCAGGTCAAAAAAGTCCCTTGGGTATACCTGTCAATAGTTCTGAATGCTTGAATCAAGTTGTTGCGTAGCCTTCTTTGTTCAAGACTGGACAGATTAACTTCTTTTAACCTGTCTACATATGACATGCCTTTTAAACCCGGAATAATTCTGGTTGCTCTTCTTTGCACTCTTTCTAGAGCAGTAATATCCTTTTTGTAGCGAGGTAACCAGAACTGAACACAATATTCTAAATGAAGTCTTACAAATGCATTGTACAATTTTAACATTACTTCCCTTGATTTAAATTCAACACTTTTCACAATATATCCAAGCATCTTGTTGGCCTTTTTTATAGATTTCCCACATTGTCTAGATGAAGATTTCTGAGTCAACATGAACTCCTAGGTCTTTTTCGTAGATTCCTTCTTCAATTTCAGTATCTCTCTGTGGCAAAGTGGTTGATTGTGTGCAGATATAGGTGATTAAAGAACAGACAGACAATTGTAATCCAGGTGAAAAGGTTTGTTTTATTTGCATATTTTTATAAGTCCAGTGCCTGATGGCAAAACAAACAGTAAATAATAATGGAGGTGAGTAATACAGCGGCTTGTATTACTTAATTTATAATCCCTGTGTTGTCCTGCAAATAATAATCCTGTTTTATTACACACCTACACAAAACACAAAACACAAAACACATACCCAAGTCCGTTATTGTGTGAATTAGTGCTAGTGGTGCAAATAAAGTTTTATTTGTGACAAAGGTACAGTGTTGTTCATTTTGTGCTGGCCCCTGGCGACAGCTCCGGAACTGTATTAACTGTCTGGTAACTTACAAGACAAGACGAGACAATTACAAACAAACAGAAACACAACACTTACGATTTCTGGCAACAATACACTTTTACTGTCCTTCTGGCTTTAACTGACTAAAAACCAATGCGAAGGAACAGATTATGATTCTCCGTCCCCCTCATATGCTGTCATGTATGATCCCTCGGTAAACGAAAGCAGCTGCCTTTACAATCTGCGTCTGCTACATTGTTTCCCTTCCAGGTCAATACGTTCTTGCAACAGTCTTGCCTTTTTCCAGACTGACCGACTTCCCGACCCAGGGAAAGAAGTGTCAAGCCAGCCCGTTCAAAAAACTGTCCTCGCTTAGTACCCTCACAGGTCAGGAGGGAGCTTTACAACCAAGGTTCAGTATTTCTGTCACATATTCCACCGCTCAGAGTGGAGCTGAAGGAACACTTGGCTGAATCTATCTTTTCCATTACTCCCCCCCCCCCCCCCCCCCCCCCCCCCCCCCCCCCCCCCCCCCCCCCCCCCCCCCCCCCCCCCCCCCCCCCACAGGAAAAATAATTCTCATTTTGATGGTCTTTCCCACACGATGTACCATGTGGTACATGAAGAGGTGTAATGTCAGATACCACCAAGTTATCCAGGCGTTGCTATACTTCATTGTGCTTAACCACTTGTGTGGAGGATGAATCTCTTGGAGAAATCCGGTGCAATAAGAGTGAGGGACTGGCAAAGTTTACATCACAGGGTGGGAGGAAAATTTACAACCAAGGTTCATTGTAAATTCTGTCACACTCCCATATGATATTCATAATGCACATTTTTATTGCCTGTGTGCAGTACCTTACACTTTTCTCTATATAATAATAATAATAATAATAATAATAATAATAATAAACTTTATTTTGTATAGCGACCTTAAAAGCAGTCATCTCAGAGCGCTTCACAATTAATAGTACCACTAAATAAACAGATTATGCATAAAAAAGCACAAGGAAATAAAACAATCCTAAAAATCATAAAAACACCTTTCTAAAAAGTAAGTCTTTAAATTAACTTAACTATTAACTAAGTCTTTAAATTAACTATTAAATGTCATTTGCCAGTTCTGAATCTTGTCTAGATCATTTTGAATGACCTTTGCTGCTGCAACAGTGTTTGCCACTCCTCCTATTTCTGTGTCATCTGCAAATTTAACAAGTTTGCCTACTATACCAGAATCTAAGTCATTAATGTAGATTAGGAATAGCAGAGGACCGCTGCAATGATTTACCCATTGAGATCAGCTGCCTCTCGGCCGCCTTCCATGCTTACTCCATCACTTGGCTGCATACCTCAAGACGGATCAATTCAGCGCGGTCAGTCCACTCACTCATCAAGTATCAAGTCCCCTATCCTCCTTTTCAAGGTATCTCTCCAGCAGGAACCCCCTCACCCCCCTCCTCAGACCCTCTGTTCATTGATTCCTCTCACTCCTATCATTACTCGCCTCCAAGAAGACCTCCCTCCATTCCTCCACCCTTGCCTCAGAGCAGGCCTCCTTCCTCTCCACCCTCGCCTCGTAAGTAGGCCTCTCTCTTTGACTCCACCCGCTCCTCCGAACAGGCCTCCCGCCTCGACTCCACCCTCTCCTCCAGAGCAGGTCTCCCTCTTCTCCACTTTCGCCTCCACAGCAGGTCCTCCCTCCTCTCCACCCTCGCCTCAAGAGCAGGCTCCCTCCTAGACTACCCCCCCCGCCCCACGCCTGATAACAAATGTGGGGAAGCTGGTCCTCCTCTGCAGAGGATTCCTACATTCATTCATCCTTCCCTGATATAGTTGCTGCTCCTTCTAAAATTGCTAGCTATCAGGGCCACTAGAGGTTCCCCTTATCAGCCTCAAGGGTTTTTTTACTCTCCACTGAGCAGCAGGTATACACATAGTCACATCCTACTAATTTACTAATCATCCTCCTGTTTGTCCCATTTCTCCTTCTGGTCTTTTGTTTGTTATACACTGGCATGTGCTGTCTTTTGTTCGTCTCATGGTGTGGGAGATTTCGTGAGGAGCCTGGGGTCCATCCTTTGGGGGGCAAGTGAGTCTCACTTCCCCGACGTCAGGGCTAGGCATCAGCCTCCCTTTACCTTCAGGGGGGTTCTCACCATGTGAGTCAGAGCAGACCCTCGGCTATACTCTGTCCTTTCGCAGCTCCTGCGTTTATCTTGCCTCACTCAAGGCTCTGTTCTATACTCTGCCTCAATTTGGCACATGGCTACTTCGTGCTCGAGTCCCATACTAACCTCTATACCTTGTTCTTATTTCAGGTCACAGGCAGAGTGAAGTCTCGGCAAATTGGGGGTTTAACGAGCACCCCAGTTACAGAAGTCTCAGATACTGGGTACCTCTCCCTCTCTATCTCCTTTCGTGTCCCGGTCTTCTGGGACCATCTTCCACCTGAGGGGCGGATCCCCAAGTCATAACCCTCGTATGTGTTTTCAGTTGCTGGGTCTTTTGCCCCTGGGTTGTGTAGCCATCGCTGCCCTCAGTCAGTGACCATCTTTCTATCCGATTTTGATTGCTGGGTCCTCTGCCCCTGGGATGTGTCGGCATTGCCGCCCTCAGTCAGTGACCACCTTCTATCCTAGCTTCCATGTCCAGCTTCGCTGATCTGCTAGTAGAGTGGGCCTCGCCTGCTCTTCTATCCTGGGTCCAGTCCTTTCTAGCAGCACTCTACTTACCACTCCCTTCTGCTTCTTCAGCCCTATCCTTACAACCACAGCTCATGCCCCATGAAATGTATAATTATTGCTTTATTAACATTAATAATCGTAACTGAAATAGTCAGATTCTATTGGCATTTTTTACCTAAAAAACAGATTTTTTTTTTTTTTTGAACAAGAAATTTCATTAAAAAAAAACTAAATAATAATAAATAAATAAAATACATGCCTTACTTATGTTTGCATGTAATATGTCTAACAATAGTTAATTCCCTGGGTTCAAAACTATACGTTTATCTTCACAGGTTTTAGAAATTGAAACCGAATGCGATAAGGAATATTCTGGTTTGGTCTCAGCACTTCTAACTAAGCTCATAAAACAACACCAGCATTTGAATATTTTCACCCAGTTCTGTTATCACAATGGGATGAACCCATTCACACTGTGATGTGCAATGTTCGATTCATTTCCATTGCTAGCTAGAGAATGTCCAAGTTTTACACTGGAATTGTAATGTGGTACCGCTTGCCTGACTGAGGTTTTAGCATCCAGTACAGTAGTGTAAAACCTTCCAAAAAATAAAAGACTGAAGGCCCTGAAAATACGGAACACAAAATGTAATAAAAAAACAAAAATCAACTAGATTGGTTATGGTTTGTATAAAGTATAAGGATTCTTGATTAAACAGTAAGTTATTTTACAGTGACAGTTTTTAATATCCACTTGGCAAATAATCTATGCATTCTGTTAAGGTTATATGCATTCTGATAAGGTTCTATACATTCTGATAAGGTTATGTGCATTCTATTAAGGTGCTATGCATTTTGATAAGGTTATATACATCCTTATAAGGTTCTACGCATTCTGATGAGGTTCTACGTATTCTGATAAGGTTCTACTAGATTAATTTTTTAAAATATAAAGTAGCAATGTTCATGATGACAAACCAATGCAATCCAAGGTCATTGCAAATAGAAAGCGCTGTGTGTTTTTAATCACGTGCTGGGGTGGTAAACTCTGCAGTGGGTATCATTCTTAGTTATTAATGCACTCCTCTGACTGTGTTATTAGTCTTTTTGTTTCCAGTTCCGAATGTAATGATGTTTTATGTTAATGTCGCTGCTACCTGCCTAGAGGAAAGCCTTGGAAATTACATGTTTTATCCAAATCTATGAATACATTTAAATAGTAAGTCAATAAATAAACTTGCTGCTTTAGAACAAGGGTCAGCTGTACGTGTCACACCTGGGACTCTCGTACTCTCTTATTCTACATTGCACAAGGGCATCTAGCACCAAACAGTCCTGCATCACATAGATATCTAGGGAATTGACAAGGCTCTGTTAAACCATCCTGTATCACACAGAGATCTGGGGAATCGACAAGGCTCTGTTAAACCATCCTGTATCACACAGAGATCTGGGGAATTGACAAGGCTCTGTTAAACCATCCTGTATCACACAGAGATCTGGGGAATTGACAAGGCTCTGTTAAACCATCCTGTATCACACAGAGATCTGGGGAATTGACAAGGCTCTGTTAAACCATTCTGTATCACACAGAGATCTGGGGAATCGACAAGGCTCTGTTAAACCATCCTGTATCACACAGAGATCTGGGGAATCGACAAGGCTCTGTTAAACCATCCAGCATCACTCAAAATTTGTTGGTTGTTTTTAGGTTAACCTTAAACTTCTAGGCGATGCTAAATGCTTGCCCATAGCTGCATACTGTCTGTAAAGGAAAAGCAGACACTTACTATGAAACGCAGTGATGCACATATATACAGAACATTGGTCCTCCTGAGACAGGACTCAGCAACCCAGCCCACCAGTACCGGAGTGACGTGCAGGCCCCAATAAACGTCAGGTTGACTGCGGCCATCTGGAACTTATCGTAGCCCAGCTTGAGCGTGCAGAAGAGGACCATGTTGCAGACGATCCCAAAGAAGGTGAAGCGCTCTCACAGCTCCACTAGAAGAACATACAGTACACCACTCCCTGCAGCCTTCTCCTGGGGGGAGCCCTCGTCCTGGCTCTCCGGGGTTGCGTAGTAGCCTGCTTCAGGAAGCTCTTCTCCAGGAGGTCTATCACCACTGTGGCTGCGTGTGAGGAGAGGACTGAGGATCGTCTCATTATCAGTCCAGACAGGCCTCTCGTCTGAATTCCACAAGGGACCTGTAGCATTCCTGGCTGCTTCTCATACCTCCCTGTGGATATGCTACTGAACACACCTTGCAGGACAGCAATATTTGCACTGGGAGGAAGGGGTTGTGAGTATAACCTTGCTAAAAGTCTTTCTGTATGTGTTCATTACATTGAATAAGACTTCTAATCAAAATGTGTGTCAAAGAATTGTATTCTTTTAGTATAACTACATATGCTGTAGAATTACATGATGCTCCCTTTCCTAGACTTCTACCATTCTGACCCAATTTATTTACTACTGTACATATCATAAGTACTTCTGATTTACCCTGCTTACCCATGCTTTACCATCATTTCGCTAGGTTTTAACTTTGGTTTACCATACTTTGCTATGCTTGTTATCATGGTGGTGTACCCCAAGTCTAGTTCTGCAGAGAGGAACAGAATAAATCTGAGGGAGCACAAAGCATCTCTGTGGCTTGGAACTTGGTTCCAGGAGACTAGGTTTCAGGCCAGGAAAGACTTGGGGTTTGATACTACTTGATACTACAAAGTTGCCTCAAACTAGGTCTCCTGCAACCAGGAGGTTTCCTTAGCTTTAGAATTCTGAAATTCCACTGAAAATTCCAGGAATGCCCTTGCTTTTTAGGAAGGCTTGTGAGTTGTGTTTGGCCCCGATGCCAATCAATCAGACTCTGCATGTCTGATCATTTTTATTGAATTTTAAAATCTATCGCTGTGATACGTTCCAGTGTTATTTCCCTCATTCCAGCTGTATGTTCCTCTGCTTTTTCTTGAGAATGGTTTGTTGAGTTCAGTTAATCAATCAGGCTGTATAAAATGGTGTTGGGGAGCAGCGGGTCTGCACAATAAATAACGTTAGGTTACTTACCGTAACCCTGGTTCCCTGAAAGAGAAGACGACCACCACTACATTAGGTATAGGATATTTCTGCCCTTCAGGTAGGTATTGCTGAGCTCTCTGTACCAGAGCTGCCAAAAGGCCCTTTCCTGGGATGAAGCACTTGGTCCCTCCTACTAAGGGAATAAAAGCGTCAATAGGAGTATTACTCCTATTTGCACACCTTTGTGCAGGTGAGAGGAAACCCTCCACCAGTGTAGGGCTGCTGAGCACGAGTAAGACCCAGTCAGCCGACGGTGTCTGTTGTGTTTGGCAGATGAAATGCATTGATCCTCGCTTGTGAAGCAGACCCAGCTGAATGGCCGAGATATGCATGCATCTTAGTGGAGTCCAGCTGGAGCCCAGCCGGAGGAGTCCAGCCAGAGCCCCAGGTACGTAGTGCACTGCACTGGTGTAAGCTGACTTTTGCATCGTTTATGGTGATGCCCAGCATGAACAGATGCTCCGTCACAATCGTCGTGTGGGTCAGTGCTCCCTCTCGCAACTGGGAACAGATCAACCAGCCGTTTATTACTCTGATCCCCTGCATCCACAGGGGAGCCAGGATAGAGTCCACACACTTTGAAAACGTACACAGAGCTAATGAGAGGCCGAATAACAGCACAGCAAACTTGGTCACGCTTCCTTGAAAGGAAAAGCACAGATACTTTCTGAATGGGAACATGAAAGTATGCATCCCTTAAGTCCACAGTGGTGAACCAGTCGCCCAGCCGGATGAACTGGAGGATGTGACAGTGCATCAGCATTTGGAACCTCCTTTCTTTTAAGAACCCATGTAGCCTCTGCCTTTCTTGGGCACCAGAAAGTACCTCGAGTAGTACCCCTCTCCATGGTAGATGGGGGCTATGAAACGAATGGCTCACTTGCACAGCAAGGCAGCCACTTCTTTCTGAAGTACCGAGTCTTTTAGAGGGTCTTTCACGAAAGTGTTTTTGACACCTCCAAAGGGAGGAGGTCCCAAGCAAAACTGAAGCGCATAGCCGTTTTGCACGGTGGCGAGCACCCAGGAGTCTGAGGTGCAAGCATGTCAGTAATGCAACTGTTGTGCCGGGTCTGAGGCCACCAGCCTTCAGGGGCCCTGCTCGGGCTGCTAAGGCTGTGGCTGGGCAGTTTGAGGTGAGCCCTGAAAATGCGTCCTCTGACACTAGTTTGTTGACTGACCATGACCTGCGTTCCCTCTGCCTGCCGGTTAGGCTCTGTTACCTGCTGACATGCCCTGAAGGGGAGGCCTTAGGTCACCCAGCAGAGCTGTGGAGAGTGGGACTATTCTGGTGACAGTTCGAGTCTGGGGAGCTCGTCAGCGGCTCGAACTACCCCATACAGAGGCACGGGGAGGGAGCAACGTAGCCACCTGACTGGTAGCCTCGCATTCCTGGTGGGATCTTTGCAGTAACTCCTCCACAGCTGGCCCAAAAATATGACCTGGGAATATGGGCGCATCAAGCAGTGTGGCCTTATACGCATCAGGGATTCTGGTTTGTGTCAGCCACAGCTGTCTAAGAGCCACAACCAAGCTAGCCAGGCTCCGGCTGAGGGATTGCCCTTGGAGCTCGGAGATCTGCAGCAGCGTGCTGGACAGGAGGCACAGCTCTGTGGCCACAGGCTCAGGGAGCGGGTCCTCACGCAGTACACCATACGTAACTAGGGTGTGTGAACTATGCATCAGTTGCAGAGTCACTTACAACAACGTCTCACCCAAAAGACGGAGCAGAAGAAGGTTAAGTGACTTGCTCAGGGTCACACAATGAGTCAAGTGTGTGAGCTGGGATATGAACTGGGGACCTCCTGGTTAAAAGCCTGTTTCTTTAACCAATTGACCACACAGCCTCCTAGGAATTCATACAGAATTTCTGAAAAAACATAAAAAGTCAGTGAGTAAAAAGTGAAAATGACATAGGCAAGAGCAAGCTAGAATGGAGTAAAGTTGGAAAATAACTTTGGCTGATGATGGGAAATGTTGACCTGAGAGGTAAATGCGGGTACATGGGAAGCCAAACTGAGGCAGGGAATGCGATTTAAAAGTTTAAAAAAGTGGTAGCACAATAAAATAAAAAAGTCCTTATGTGCCCTTTAAACTGATATAACAGACTAATTTTACAAAAACTCTTTTCACATCTAAAAGCAGTATTGGAACCCAGGCCTCCAGAGGTGAAAGATGTTCAAAGCTAAGACCACTAGTTTTGAACCCAGGCTTCCAGAGGCAGGAGGCATGAATTAGAGATTAATGAACTAGCCTTCTGTGTGCTCCACCTAGCCTCTGGAACCTGGATCCACTGTCTCCAGGCCCGCAGGGAAGCAACACATTCAGTACAAATACCCTGATAAACACGACAGCAGATTAGCAGAATAAAAAGTGTTGACCTGACACTGCACCCCGGGGGGGGTGTGTGTTCAATTGTTCTATTTTTATTGAAAAAGAAAACTGAAGTCAGGTACACTGAGACGAGGCATTCCATTTCTCAGCGAGATGCGTCTGTTTTGTTTGAAAACTCAAGAGATGGGAAACAAGGCACTGATGAGGGTATGCAAGCCTGTGATTCTGTGTTATCCTTCAAAATGAAATGCTGAATGAATGCAGAACAACTCTTTGCTTTCCTGCTCCATTATGTTGTATAGATAACTGTCCCATCATCTTCAAAACCATGCAGAATATTGTCAGGAGCAAGTCTCCCCACCAGTGCAGGGGAACCTCAATATTATCCATACACAGCCTGTGCAGGAGCAATGTGATTGAATTTGTTGCTAGGTGAGGTTAGCTGCAAACTGGCTACCGTGGCTCTCTATTGCAGACCTCACACAAATTCACACATAAACCAATACAGAAATAAGTGAATCATGGACAGTCTGAGCAGGCAAGGGAAACATAACGAGAACCACAATACCAGGTGGGATATATGTTAGGAAAGGTGACTGCTGGATGTACAAACTTGGTGACCCCTTCTCACTTGTGTGTGCTAAGACTGACATGCTGTGCCACCATCAGTCCCCACTTTAATGAAGTTAAAAGCACTGTCTTTATACATCACAAGGGGACTGAATATATGAGAGGGGACTCGAGAAATTCTGAATTAATAATCTACCAGCCTGTTGGTCTGACATACGGCATAAACAACCATGCAGGAATAATTGCAGTCAGATTTCTATGAATACGAATGAATAGCCTCTTCTTACTGCTGTATTGGTTGTGTCTGACACATGCATTATTCCTAAACACATCAGTCACCATATACAAACAGGAAGGGCAGGGCTTGATGGCGCATTGAGCATTGATGAAAACATTTGTTTGGTTTTATGATGGGAATCGGGCAGAGTGGAAAGGATTTATAATGCGTTAAACTTATTTAAAAAAAATTAAAAAAAGAAATGCTGCACCCTGTCTGGTGTACTGTATTCGCTGGTTATAGAGCCCCTGCTGCACCTGCTGAGGGTCAGGTTAGCTGGATGGACAGTGCCCTCCTCGCCCTCCACACCCTCCTGTGCCACAGTGAAGGTGTCTGCCTATGCAGACAATGTCACTGTGTTTGTGAGTGGGGATGCTGATGTCCAAGCACTGCAGCAGACTCTAAATGAGTTTCAGAGAGCATCGTCTGCCAGAGTAAACTGGACAAAATGTGACACCTTCCTGTCGGGCAGCTGGGATGAGGGCACCCCTCCTTTCCTGCCTGAGGGGCTGGAGTAGAACAGAACTGGCATTAAAGTGTTGGGGTGCACCTCGGATATTTGTTTAGTTATTTATTTGTTCTTTTCCTCGCTCCTCCCTGAGTGAGGAATCACTCCCTGTCCCTCAGGCTGTGACAGGTGCTTGTTTACTGGGCTGCCACTTCTATATAGCTTGTCTGCTCTCCGAGGAGGATGGAGAGTTTTTCTGGGATTGTCAGGTCTGGGAATTCTGTGCAGAGATGTTTTATTTTTGGGAAGAAGGCTTCCCTTATTTTATTATGTTTTGTGCGCTGCAATAAAAAGTGTATCTCTGTCTCGACCTGATTGAGCTGACAGTGATCACATAACCTGTTCTCTTTGGGCCGTCATGTCCCCACCAATGAATAAGGTATTCTTATGTGTTTTGTGCTATAATCTGGTTGAGTCTGATTGTATGTGTTAGAGTGGTGTGGTGCTGAAGCTGGTTAGTGTTAAATGTGGGTTAGTGCAGGATGATGAATCCCTTCAAGTACACAAGGAATTGAGCCCTTGTTCAAACTGTTTCTTCTTAAAATACATTTTAGAGCGACTCAAGTATCATGAGGAGAAAACTGACAATTTTGCAGACCAGATCCAACTGTCGGTACATTTTAAACCTTGTTTTGTGCACCTGTTTGTAAAAATGAGAAAGTTAGCATAATTTTATTTGTGGGACATGTGTGCCTTGTACCTTAAGGGTGAAAAGCCTAGGCTGAGCTTTGGTTGGGTTGGGGTGGGGTTAGGATTGTGAGGGCTTGTTTCTCTCAGAACCAGCAGACAGATCTACAACACTAACATCATCCGTACCCCAAACACACACCATGATCCAGCCATGTGATTTCAGACACTCAATCAATTAGGTCTGTGGCTGTTTAAAGAGTTAATGAAAAGATTATAAGTACAAATCTACAGCTGTGGCCAAAAGTTTTGCATCACCTAGAATTTTAAGATTGAGACATGATAATAAAAAATAAACAACTGATCTTTTATTTAACATCATGTAATAAAAGAAACTCTTAAAACATTGCACTGAAATCAAACTTTAAAAAATGGCTAAAATGAAAAGGTCCGTCGGCAGTGCAAATCCATTTCGGCACAGTCCAGTCACATTGCAGTGTGGAGGCGTCGTAATCACAGCTGTTGCAGTTTCTAAAAAGTCAAATGTTAAAGACAGTCAAGTAATAGAGGTTTATGCAAATGACTTTGATGTGCAGATATTTAAATTTCATTGACTTTCATCTTCAGTCCTTTCCCCTATAGTGCTGCTGTTTCTCATCCACAGACTCTGGCTTCACACATAGGGGATGGTATTGATCTGTAACAGAAAGTCAGAGGGGGGCCAAAGGGTCTGCCAAGCAGTTATGTAATATACACTCAATCAAAGTGTCATAATTATGGTATCTACTTACGAAGACAAGTTCTGCATGATATTTAAATAAACAGTAACCTGCAATTCAGAGCTGGAAATAAGACCCCTATTGCACAGCAGTTTCACCCATTCCAGGTTTTAATATGTGCTTGATTAGCCATAGTGTGTTGGTAACAAGCTCAGGTGTGTCTCATAGCAAAATCAGGAATGGAAAAGTGCTACGCAATGAGAGTCTTTTCTTCCCCATCCTTGCAATTTATGAAAATTTGTAAAACAGTCATGTATCTGTAATATGAGTTATCTCTGGTCCTTGAAGCATGCAATGGTAAAGATCACTCGCTCACTATATTGAAATACAAGTGGACCTCAACCCTGGAACAGGATTCATCCATTTGCCAAGACTGCGTACAGAATAACTGACTGTAGTCTGAATGGGTTTCCCAGAAGAAAGCTGATCAGTTTGTTTACAGATTGTGAGTGGAAACATCCTGACAGGTTCTGGAAAGAGAGAGACCAGACCATTCAAAATGACCCACGTAGGCAGGGGTCGATCACCAGCCTGCTTGTAAGAGTTTAGAATATTATACAGCTTTCATCCTTGCTAGAATTAATGAATTGATGTTCTGTTGTATTATATGCTGTTGAATTAATGAGTAATTTATGCAAGATAACCCTCTCAGAACAAACGCTGCCTGGGAGCTTCATTCAGCCAACTTAATAAGATTCAATTGCCGGAGCCTTCATTTATCTATGTGCTGTGTGCTCATCTCCGCCCAGAATGCAGAAAATAAGATGCCTGTTTGGTCTTTGATATTTTTCGCATTAACAAAGGAGGCTTTTTGAATGTGCTCAAGAATAGAGCTGCTAGTTAAGAGGGGTTATGCATTCCATTAGTACCACATGTAGAATGCAGATTAGTAATTGATTGGGCTTTTATGGTGGTTCTATTTGTGGTGGGGGTGGGGGGGCAGCAGCAGCAATTGAGGATGTCCTTCATGAATAATAGAGATCTAGCTTCCAGCAGCGTTATCCATAGGGAACTGCCAATGGCAGCTCAGCTGTGCGCTGTCTTTCCCTAGAGAGCCAGGTCTCTCAAGCATTGTTCAATGCTACAGAAAAGCTGCATTAAAGAATCAAAACTTGATTTTCTGTGAAGGGCAGATTGGCAGCTATCGATTCATTTATACATGTAGTTTCCAGAGTGACTGCCCATTGCCATGAGTCTATTGTGCTATGTTCAGTGCTTTTCCATGGTCCTGTATATTGTATGTTTATCAAGGGTCAGACTTGATGTCTGTGGGCTGTTTTTTTGTGTTCTGTCTGTACCAGAATGCATGGCTCTGCGCTGGACAGATAACACTGTGTAACAAAAAACAATTTTAGTTTTTCGAGATTTACGATTATACTGTAAATACAGTATAATTGTAAATCTCGAAAAACTACTCACTTCTAAATCTTTTGTAGTCATCTTTGTATTACTTTAGTATAAATACATGTTAATTTGGATTCATACGTTGTTTTTTTTTTACTTTATGTGAACGAAAAGACACACATTTGCCCATTTTCCCATTGGAAATAGTGATATTTTGAAATATCACTGACCTGGTCACAAAAGCAAAGTTTGTGGGGAATAATAGCCATTTTCTATACTTTTGAGGCATAAGCAATTAGGAAATAACACTTACTACCCAGGAACAAAAATTGTGTTACATAGTGTAATCCAAAACAGGTAATGCAAAAAAAGTTTGTGCACCCTTAGGATTTGCACATATTTCACATATTTAAAATCTAAAATGTTATTAGAGCTTAATCTAAGTCCTAATAATAGACAAAGATAACCTAATTAAAGAAATGACACAAAAACATGATACTTTTTCAACATTTGTTTATCCACAAATGATTCAACATTCAGTATCCATGTGTGAAAAAGTATGTGAACCTTTAGATTCAGTAACTGGTGGCACCCCCTTGAGCAGCAATGACTTCAAATAAGTGTTTCCTGTAACTGTTGGTCAGTCTCTCACATCGGTTTTGAGGAATTTTGGCCTCCCAAACACACCCCTGAAGATCTATCTAATTATTTAAACACCTGATTCTAATCATCCCCTTAATTGAGCTGATAAACCTAAGGGTTGACTTACTTTGTCACATACCCTGAATCTTAATTACTCATTGTTTGTCTAATTCATACATAATTCTGTTTCAAAAGACATGGAATTGGTTAATATAAACCCTATTGGATATTTAAGAAAAGACTGGTTTTGATTCAAGAAGGCGATCATGGTAAAACTATGGAATTTCCATAATTATCATTGGGGTTCACAAACTTTTTCTCGGCACTGTGTGTGTGTGTGTGTGTGTGTGTGTGTGTGTGTGTGTGTGTGTGTGTGTGTGTGTGTGTGTGTATATATATATATATATATATATATATACTGTGGCAGAGTGAGGCAGGCTGTGGACAGGGCAGAGGTCCTGCACACTAAGACATGTGTATTGGTGGCAGTTTATGCACATCCTCAGGTGATGGCGTTGATAAAGACGAGGTTGTAGTCCTGGTCTCTTTAATATGCACACAGAGACACAACACATACATATGATTCCAGTGTTCTGTGTTCTCAGTCTTTCTGAATGCTGCTGTGTCTTTAGCCCGGGTTGTGCTGCAGTAAACGCTGGTTAACTGGCAGATTAGGCTGTCGCATCTGGTAGAGGTTCTTGCCAGACATCAAAAGACAAAACACAAAAGACTTCTAAAACCTCCAACTCCCCCAGAATCCTATCTGCGGTGTCTCGTGGATAAAGGCAATCAGTCCTTTTCAGATTGCAGGGCAGTGATAGCACGTAATGCATTCCTCGTGAGGAGGCATTGATGAGAGGGACAGAGTGGCTATGTGTGGGAGGACAGTGATGAGAGGGACAGAGTAGAGACACTGTGTGGGGGGGACAGTGATGAGAGGGACCTAGTGGAGTGGCTATATGTGGGGGAACAGTGAAGAGAGGGATAGAGTGTAGATGCTGTGTGGGGGGACAGTAATGAGAGGGGCAGAGTGGAGAGGCTATGTGTGAGGGGACAGTAATGAAAGGGATAGAGTGGAGATGCTGTGTGGGGGGACAGTGATGAGAGGGATAGAGTGGAGACACTGTGAGGGTACAGTGATGAGAGGGACTGAGTGGAGTGGCTGTGTGGGGGAAGGTGATTAGAGGGACAGAGTGGAGATGCTGTGTGGGGGGACAGTGATGAGAGGGATATAGTGGAGATGCTGTGTGGGGGGACAGTGATGAGAGGGATAGAGTGGAGATGCTGTGTGAGGGGATAGTGATGAGAGGGACTAAGTGGAGTGGCTGTGTGTAGGGGGGACAGTGATGAGAGGGACTGGCTGTGTGGGGGGACAGTGATGAGAAGGACATAGTGGAGTGACTGTGTGGGGGCACAGCGCTGAGAGGGACCAAGTGGAGTGGCTGTGTGGGGGAAGGTGATTAGCGGGACCGAGTGGATTGGCTGTGTGGGGAGACAGCGATGAGAAGGACAGAGTGGAGTGACTGTGTGGGGGGACAGCGATGAGAGGGACAGATTGGAGATGCTGTGTGGGGGGACAGAATGGAGTGGCTATGTGTAGGGGACAGTGATGAGAGGGACAGAGTGGTGATGCTGTGTAGGGGACAGCGATGAAAGGGACAGAGTGGAGTGGCTATGTGTGGGGGAACAATGATGAGAGGGATAGAGTGTAGATGCTGTGTGGGGGGACAGTAATGAAAGGGGCAGAGTGGAGATGCTGTGTGGGGGGACAGTAATGAGAGGGGCAGAGTGGAGATGCTGTGTAGGGGGACAGTGATGAGAGGGACTGAGTGGAGATGATGTGTGGGGGGGGACAACGATGATCTTTACAACAAGCCAGAGCTCTGTGTCCAGATAGCGCATTCTTAAAGACTTTCAGCTCACGAACTTAAATATATTAATGTTCATGGAGCATGCTGGAATTGTCTATTGCATGATTGTACCCCTTTGCAGGGTTATAGAAATAATAGGAATCGAGCATGTGTGGTGATCGCTGGTCCTTCCGCCCCAATGGAATCATGTGTGGGAATCCCTGGTCCCTCCACCCCAATGGAATCATGTGTAGGGATCGCTGGTCCCTCCGCCCCAGTAAAATCATGTGTGTGAATCGCTGGTCCCTCCGCCACAATGGAATCATGTGTGTGAATCGCTGGTCCCTCTGCCACAATGGAATCATGTGAGTAATTCGCTGGTCCCTCCGCCACACTGGAATCATGTATAGGGATCGCTGGTCCCTCGGCCCCAATGGTATAGTGTGGGGATCACTGGTCCCTACATCCCAATGGAACCATGTCTGGGGATCGCTGGTCCCTACATCCCAATGGAATCATGTCTGGAGATCACTGGTCTCTATCCCTATGGAATCATGTGTAGGAATCACTGGTCCCTCCATCCCAATGAAATCATGTTTGGGAATCGTTGGTCCCTCCAACCCAATGGAATCATGTGTGGAGATCGCTGGTCCCTCCACCACAATGGAATCATGTGTGTGAATCGTTGGTCCCTCCGCCACAATGGAACCATGTGTGTGAATCGCTGGTCCCTACATGCCAATGAAATCATGTCTGGGGATTGCTGGTCCTTCTATCCCAATGGAATCATGTGTGAGGATCGCTGGTCCTTCCACCCCAATGGAATCATGTGTAGGAATCATTGGTCCCCCCATCCCAATGAAATCATGTTTGGGAATCGCTGGTCCCTCCAACCCAATGGAATCATGTATGGGGATCGCTGGTCTTTCCATCCCAATGGAATCATGTGTGTGGATGGTTGGCAGAGGAGCTTTATGAAATGGGGAGCCTTTCCCTTGGGATTTTCCTAATTAAGATGCACCAGCATATCAAGAAATGCCCCTTTATTTATTGTGCGGGGTTGAAGAGTCTTTCTTACATGCTTGTTTGACACAATCAAGGAACTGACAAAGGCACTGGAGCTTGGGGCTGGGTTAAATTGAACTGGGAGAGCCTGGCTCTAAACTTTCCCTTTTGTTGGTATTAGCAAGCGCTATCTTACACATTTCATTGAGTGTTTGAGGTGATGGATGTCATCTCAATTATTTAAATATAATGATATCTGGTACCAAATTTGGATGCCTTATTTTCAGGTAGTCTGTCAGACTTGCACTTCCTCGGTTATATTACCTAGAGAGTGTAATTATTTTCACCCCTTCAAAGCCTTCTTTCCTGTCATTCACCAACCTGCTTCCTCTCCTAATGACTGGCATGCTTTGCAGCCAGTGAGAAGATATATACACTGAACAAAAATATAAATGCAGCATGCAACAATTTCAAAGATTTTACTGAGTTTCAGTTCATATAAGGAAATCAGTCAATTGAAATAAATTCATTAGGCCCTAATCTATACAGATAAGATATGCAAGATATGAATACAGATATGCATCTGTTGGTCACAGATACCTTAAATAAAAGGTAGGGGCATGGATCAGAAAACCAGTCAGTATCTGGTGTGACCACCATTTGCCTCATGCAGCGCTACACATCTCCTTCGCATAGAGTTGATCAGGCTGTTGATTGTGGCCTGTGGAATGTTGTTCCACTCCTCTTTAATGGCTGTGCGAAGTTGCTGGATATTGGCGGGAACTGGAACACACTGTCGTACACGTCAATCCAGAGCATCCCAAACATGCTCAATGGGTGACATGTCTGGTGAGTATGCATGCCATGGAAGAACTTGGACATTTTGAGCTTCCAGAAATTGTGTACAGATCCTTGCGACATGGGGCCATGCATTATCATGCTGAAACATGAGGTGATGGTGGCAGATGAATGGCACGACAGTGGGCCTCAGGATCTCATCACGTTATCTCTGTGCATTCAAATTGCCATTGATAAAATGCAATTGTGTTCATTGTCTGTAGTTTATGCCTGCCCATAACCCCACCACCATCATGGGGCACTCTGTTCACAATGTTGACATCAGCAAACCGCTCACCCAACAACGCCATACACGCTGTCTGCCATCTGCCCGGTACAGTTGAAACCGGGATTTATCCCTGAAAAGCACACTTCTCCAGCATGCCAGTGGCCATCGAAGGTGAGCATTTGCCCACTGACGTCAGTTATGACACCGAACTGCAGTCAGGTCAAGATCCTGGTGAGGACGACGAGCATGCAGATGAGCTTCCCTGAGAGGGTTTCTGACAGTTTGTGCAGAAATTCTTTGGTTGTGCAAACCCACAGTTTCATCAGCTGTCCAGGTGGCTGGTCTAAGACGATCCCACAGATGAAGAAGCCGGATGTGGAGGTCTTGGGCTGGCGTGTGGTCTGCGGTTGTGAAGTCGGTTGGACGTCCTGCCAAATTCTCTAAAACAACGTTGGAGGCGGCATATGGTAAAGAAATGAACATACAACAGCTCTGTTGGACATTCCTGCAGTCAGCATGCCAATTGCATGCTCCCTCAAAACTTGAGACATCTGTGGCATTGTGTTGTGTGACAAAACTGCACATTTTAGAGTGGCCTTTTATTGTCCCCAGCACAAGGTGCACCTGTGTAATGATCATGCTGTTTAATCAGCTTTTTGATATGCCACACCTGTAAGGTGGATGGATTATCTTGGCAAAGGAGAAATGCTCACTTATAGCGATGTAAACAAATTTGTGCACAAAATTTGAGAGAAATAAGCTTTTTGTGTGTATGGAAAATTTCTGGGATCTTTTATTTCAGCTCATGAAACATGGGACCAACACTTTACATGTTGCGTTTATATTTTTGTTCAGTGTATTTCTGTGGTGAAACGACCAAGAGGTGCAAGCGTAAACCGACAACCTATTGTTTGCTAGCCTCTCTAAAGCAGTGCTGTTTCTAAACCACAACATCCTCTTTATTAAAGCTCTGTTTATATATATATATATATATATATATATATATATATATATATATATATATATATATATATATATATAGATAGATAGATAGATAGATAGATAGATAGATAGATATATGGGGCAATCAGGATTTTTACTATAAAGTTACAGCTCTGCTTACATTTTCCCAGTACAGAAAGCAAAAGGTTTACAATAAAATCTGAACAAAGAATTGTACAAAATACCAACAGTAATGAAAGAAGGAACAAAAAGAGAAAAAGAAAGACAAATGGAAACACAATAAAACTGTATTACATTTGTCCTTGAAATATTACAATACAGTATATACAAGAGTCGTCCGAAAATAAATCTCTCATGCCAGGTGACACATAAAAACCAATCATATACAATAGCAAGCAAAAAAAAAAAAAAAACGGCGTCAAATAAATTTACAATACTCTTTAACGGAGCGCTATCCAAGGCTTTAAAATCCCACTCAGAATCCTTGGAGTGAGTAATAGATTCAGAATCCTTCTTGGAGTGAGTAACGGATTCAGAATCCTTGGAGTGAGTAATAGATTCAGAATCCTTCTTGGAGTGAGTAACGGATTCAGAATCCTTGGAGTGAGTAATAGATTCAGAATCCTTCTTGGAGTGAGTAACAGATTCAGAATCCTTGGAGTGAGTAATAGATTCAGAATCCTTCTTGGGGTGAGTAACGGATTCAGAATCCTTGGAATGAGTAATAGATTCAGAATCCTTCTTGGAGTGAGTAACGGATTCAGAATCCTTGGAGTGAGTAATAGATTCAGAATCCTTCTTGGAGTGAGTAATGGATTTAGAATCCTTGGAGTGAGTAATAGATTCAGAATCCTTCTAGGAGTGAGTAATGGATTTTGCAATGGATTCTTTGTATAATTTGGGATACACACATTAACAGGGGGTACAACTACAGATAAAGGTCTGCCACTTCCTGTGTTGCAGGTCAATAGTTTTAATGACCTACTGGATTCAAACTGACCTACATCCCAAGAAAAGCCCTGCCAGCAGCAGCAATGTTTAATCCTACTGTATTTGAAATACCTGCATATCCCAAATTCAAGATTGAGAACAGGAAATGGAAGGGTGAGCATTGCTGAAATTAATAATTGAGTTAAGAATTGAAAAGCCTTCGCCAGCGCCCCTTTAACGGTGTCTCAGATCAATCTGTCTGTTAGCATATGAGAACCAGGGTAGGGTCAGATTCAAGCTGAAATGAGTTCCAGATTGTTCTTCTGTGAATGGGCACAGTGGATGGCGTAAGGAGTAAGGACCAGGGACAAACAGACCACTCTTTAGAACCCCACTGGACCTGAGTGTAAAACAGACAGGCTGTCTCTCCCCCTTCCTCTTCCTCTGGACAGAGGAGTGAATTAAACAACTGCCGCTTGTCACTCGCACCACAGCCAGTTGTTTGGGAAGGGGGTGATGAATCCCTGGATCCATCCCAGTCCCACGACAGTATCATAGTGTCCTTGTTCCCTATACAGCGAATCCGGCCTTGTTTCTTATGTACATGTGGGGTGAATACAAAAAGTTTATGGAATTAGTTCTTTGTGTGTATGTGTGTGCGTGTGTGTGTATGTGTGTGAGTGTGTGTGTGTTCTTTCTCTCTTTCAGCGGACTTGCGGCGTAAAGCCTTCTTTAATTATGCCTTCCTCGTAGTCCGTCTGGCACAGGATCATGTTGTTCTTTAGGAAGAACTTGTCTCCAACACAAAACCTGGAACGGCGAGAGAGAAAGAAAAAAATACATCTTAGCTCTGTGCAACCTGTGACTCGCCCAGTCACTACCCCTGCAGTGTTTACACAATGCTTTCATTGGATCCACTGGGGTTCTGTAGAGATATTTTGAAGTGTGTCAATTTTGAATAGCTGAATGTATTTAAAAATATATTTATCTACATGCATGTGTTGAACTATTCAAGGCAAGCAGTTCCTTAAAATGTATTGTGCAAATGTTCGACAGCGGCATGAAACATAATCCATGTACATTTGTATAGCAGGACTACATCACAGAGCAGCCTGCCAGCCTTGTGATCAAGCTTCGCTGTCACTTGATAATGTATCTGTAATGTGGTACACTGACAGCTCAACTATAGAGACACATTCAGGGGGCTTTTCTCCTCCTTTTTGGAAGACAATAGTGTGGGGCAGGAGTACAGAATTTTTTCTCCACTGCTTGTAGAGCATACAAATATTATAACATTGCACCCTATTCAAAATCAATTTTATGTCCTTGTATTAGTTTTTTAACATTGCTACTGCCAAATCTTTCCATTATTTTACCACAGTAGTTTTGCACTGGATTTCCTGCAGTTTTACAATTTTTCCCATGGTTATACTATGCATTTACCATAGTTTACCCTGGTTTGCCATGTTTATTATTTATTAATTTGCTTTACCATACCTCTCTGTGCTTTACAATACTTCCCTATACTTTACCACACCTCTCTGTGCTTTAAAATGCTTCCCTATGCTTTACCAGACCTCTCTGTGCTTTACAATGCTTCCCTATGCTTTACCATACCTCCCTGTACTTTATAATGCTTCCAAAAGCTTTACCATGCTTTCACTGTGCTTACAATGCTTCACCATACCTCTCTGTGCTTTACAATGCTTCCCTATGCTTTACCATACCTTTCTGTGCTTTACAGTGCTTGCCTGTGCTTTACCATACCTCTCTGTGCTTTACAGTGCTTGCCTATGCTTTACCATACCTCTCTGTGCTTTATTACACTTTTACTATAGGAAACTTCTATAAGGGTTTTAACGTGCCGATAGTCTATTAGTTCGATATTACACCATAGATAAACTGCTTCCTGGTAGCTGTAGGTCACAGAGTGTAAAGTGATTCTGAGCTACGGCACACAAAGCACTGCACATGTCAGCAGCCTCTACTCAGGAGCTCTGTCTTTGAGATATCTGTGTATTCCAAAATGAATGCAAGCAAGCGAACAAAAGATCCACAACCAAAGGAAAGAAATAGCAGGATCAGTGATGATATTGTGGGGCCAATGAGACGTAAACACAAGCATTTTAAAACACAGCATTCCTTTTCAGAATCTAGTCTTTTTAAAATGTTTCCAGCTTTTTAGATGCTGCTACTTCATCTGGTAGGCTATTCCATGCATTTGTAACTCTCTGTGTAAAAAGTGCTTTCTACCTTCTGTTCTAAACTCTACTCAGCTTCCATTCATGTCTTCTTGTTCTTCTCTATGCTGAGTTGGAAGTCGTGTCTTGGTTTTACTTTATCTGGACCATTTATGATTTTTATAGACTTCAATAAAGTCTCCTCTTTAACTACTTTTCTAGGCTGAAGAGATGCAACTTTTCCTTGTAATTCCTGTCATTCAGTTCTGGGATCAGCCTGCTATTCAAGTCAGGAAGCTGCTGGAGAGAGTGCAGTACAAGTGGTTTGGAGCAGTCAAGCCCCTTTCCATATCCCATACTGTACAAACCCACTGCACCCCTAAAGATTGATAGTGAAGCCAGACCTAACCCTCGGAGGCACATGCTAGACCAAACAAATCATCTTGCACTGAACCACCACAAAGGAAAACAAAAAACAAAAAAGGGGTCTATTTAAGACCCAGATATGTAATACACAGATATGATTCGAATAAACCAGACAGACAAAGAACTGCATGAGAATGTTTGGAACTCACAGCCCACATACCAACAGCTGCGTTTGGGTTTTTTCTTTGCATTTACATTTGCTACGGTAGATTTACCAGCAAATCAATTAAGGTAATCACTATATGGATATATTTCTATATTTGATTGTGTCAATTTAACCTTCAAAATGCTGGGGTCGGCTGCAGCTGGCCTGGTTAACTCAACAGCCTGACCCGGTCGACCCCAATGGCTCTCTCGTTTATCAGCTAATCCATTTCTAATGCGATAGAGGAGATTGCGCTGGTCAAACCAAGCCGCTTCAACTTTCTGCAGCGCTGGAAACTGGGAAAGAGCGGAATGCGAGACAAATGATCTGGGAGGGATTCTCAAGCAGGAATAGTGCTGACCAAAGAAGCACACACATTTAAAACTGCCTAGGCTTTCACTGCTTGGGAGCTTGCACTCACTCAAACATTCAATCAAAACAATTGTCCAGATGAGTTAATTGAGAACAATTTCTCATTTACAGTGACAACCTGGCAAGAGGCTCACACCACCACAGCAAACAACACGAGACTCAATAAATAAGTAGTACCAAAAAAAAAAAAAACATACAGGGAATCAATCGCAGAATATAAAATTCAACTTAGTAGCAACTTAACAGGCACAGATGTCAGTCAGCAATGAGTCGACACTACGGCAAAAAGCAACCTCAGATACACTAGATCTCTCGTAGTAAAGATCTGGCAGTAAAAAAAAAACACACCTGTTCACATATGTAAGTTAACTGTGTAGCTCATTACAAATATAAGCAAAGCACAGGTATATTTGATAAAAGCGATCAATTTCATTTAACTCAAAAGCCACAGGGCCATTGTGATTTTACAGATTTTCACCATGCTACCCTTAATAAAGTTCACCCTGTACTTTTCCCATGGTTTATTAATGTGCTTTACCATGCCACACTATTTTTTAACAATGCTTAGCTATGCTTTTCCATGCTTTCACTGTGTTTTATTACACTTTGCTTTTACTACGGTAAACTTTTATAAGGGTACATTCACTATCTTTTTACCAAAAAAAAAAAAAAAATTAAAAGACATTTTTCCCTTGACACAGATAAAGACACAGTATATATACTAAACTCCAGTAAGCTCAGGGTATGCCTCTGGTCTGAATTCTTCGTAGAGTATACAGTGCACAGCTGTAGTTTATTGCTGTCACAGTACTGACCTGCAGAGGGCGCTAGAGACAAGGGGAAAGGAGAGACACGGATGTCTCTTCTGTGCTTTGTGTTTTTAGTTCTGTTTATTTCAGTCAGTTGTTTTATTGGTCCTGTGAGGAACATAACTGTAGCTTCATTCTCATAAAAGCTGTTTTACAAGGATGGTGATACAGGAGATTTCAACTAACAACTTTTCTGTTTGTTTCTAAGTGTTGGGCAGCTGCCTCTAATCAAGTTGAGCGTGTGTTTCATTCTTACACACACTTTGTTGTGTCAGGGTCTGTCATGCAAAGAGTGCAGGAGAAAGTCCACTCTCACCTTGATTAGAGGCAGCCACCAAACACTTAGAAACATACATGTCATTAAATCGAAATAAGCAAATGACAAAATGCATCGACTTTCATGTAGATTGCATTGTGGTTTAAATGCAGTGGTGTTCATGTAGATTGTGTTGTGGTTGAAACGCAGTGGTGTTCATGTAGATTGTGTTGTTGTTGAAACGCAGTGGCGTTCTTGTAGATTGTGTTGTGGTTGAAACGCAGTGGCATTCATGTAGATTGTGTTGTAGTTGAAATGCAGTGACGTTCATGTAGATTGTGCTGTGGTTGAAATGTTTCGATTGCTTGGTCATTTCTGTTGTGAGTGCTACACTCAGCGATATTGTAAGTGCAGTTGCAGCTAACAGGTTACATGGGGGCTCGGCTTCTAATGATAATCACAATGGTCACATATTCCGACATCAACTTTAACCCCATATAGCCAAATTAATGGCGTCCCTATTGACAGTTTTATGGCATGTTTTTTTTTTTTTTTCCCACCTTTATTTACGAGCCAAAGCATGAGGATAATGAAAAACAAGTGAAAGCAGAAAGTCACGGATACTACGATGGGCATCAATCGCCTGCCACAGGGTAACGCTCAGAGCATGCCGGGCCTGCTAATGATGACTGTCTCAAACACTTGATGGTCTGTCTTTATGTAAAAGCAAAGAGTTAAATCTTGAATGGGATTTAATTCAGAGAAAACAAGCACTGCCTAGCACTGCTGATGTGGATTAGCCGACTTCTCGCAAGTTTGTCTTGCGCTGGGGGGCTGAAGTGACAAGACAATAACAAAGGGCTAATTGTGCGTAACGAGACACCTCTGACATGCAGTAATAATTGACGCACGCCATGAAATATAGCCGAGTCTGCCTTAATGAGACCGGACTGGTGCGCAGTCATGTATCAGTAGCACATGTTGAGAGTGTGAGGTTCATCTGACCTCCTGGCATTCAGTCCTGCAGAAACAAACACTGCAGCTGTCCTGAAATCGAGTGTATTAGTTCTGCAAACTGCCCTGAAATCCTGGAAAGGAGTTACAAAGAGCAGGGCATGTGTTATTAAGAACATCGTTAAGGGCTGTTATTGGTCCTGCTCAGATATAAACCTGACTGATGTGGACACTCCAGTACACAGGTATGTAGGTCTGCCCGTGGCAAATGAAACCTTCCAGTTCATGAAGCACAGACCGTCCTTTTGTACACTGTATACAGACTCCTTGGGCAGGTTGTAAAACTACCCAAACCAAGACCAGTAAACGTATTTCGCTTGTGACGTGAGGTCCTGAAATAAAGAAGCTGGTATTTGGGTGTGAACAGCGCCCCCTGTCCCTCCTCACACTCACCTCTGGTTGCAGAGCTGGCACGCAAAGCAGTCCAGGTGGTATACGTTGTCCTTTGCTCGCATCACCATCTCGAAGGCAGGGATAAGTTTACTGCAAGCAGCACAGTTCCCAGTGACACCGAATAACCTGCAAGAGACACAGCAGGAAGGTATTGATCAGGAGACAGTGAATTCACAATGATGCTATAGAACACTACCACACACAGGAGACATTGACTTCACAATGCTGCTGCTATAGAACACTACCACACATAGGAGGCAGTGACTTCACAATGCTGCTATAGAACACTACCACACACAGGAAAAAATGACGCATTGCTAGCATCTTGGCAGGACTTCAGCACCTAGATTCTGAGCATAAAGCTCGACAAATCACACTTTCAATACCCTGGAAATATGTGTGCGTTTCCTGGTGATAAATATAATATTCCCTCCCTTGTGGATGCTGCTGTTGTTTGGGTTATTTCAACACCATGTGAAAGACGATCCTGTTTTGCAGTTCGGTGTAGTTCCTTCTTCTTGTCCCTCCTCATCACGCTGCCTTCAATTGCCCCAACTCCTCCAGGGTGCATTTATTAGCTACCGGATTGGAATGTGTTTCCACACAAACCATTGATCATCAGCCTATTACTAGGCAAATGGCAGTTAATTACCCACTACATTAACCACTGGGACCTGAGACCTGCTTCTCCTGCCATCAGTCAACATGATAAATGTGGCTAGTTCTGCAATGCATGGCCAGCCCTGAGCTGTCTGCCGCAGTGTGTACAACCCTCAATCTCACTTCCAGCCCCAGGAAAATCTATGGCAATCTGCATAATTACAAACTCTGGGTTAATAACAGACAAATGATTTGTTGCATCTAAACAAAGTCCTTGGAAAGGGTCCCCAGTCTCTGAGGGCGTGGCATGTAAGCAAGCAAGCAAGCAAGCAACGCGCGTGTTCCAGAAATGGAGCTACTAAGGAACGTGGGGGGATTCCTTGGACTCCAATTTGGGGTTCCTGCACAAGCATGATCTGCAACAGTTAAACACCTCTCTGAGCAATATTATCTTAATTATTCTCAGTCAGGGGAAACCAGGGGGGATTGTCCTTGAGATCAAACTGCACCATTCTGTCTGTCTTTCTCTTTCACTTGCTGGAGGCTCCATCAGTTTTCATCTCTGTCTGAACTGAAATCCTAATGATGAATTATTGCCCCTTTTCTCTAAGAGGGTGAGCCTTACAAGGGAACACGACTGGTCTACTGAACTGTCAGCTCCTAGCCGGAGCGCGGAGACGCGGAGATCTGATCTAATTAACTGTGAGACAATGCATTTGTTACTGACTCGTGCTCGCTTCCCCCTGTAACATAGTTAAACTAAATATAGAAAATCATATTGTGTACACAACCTGCCTTATATACTTTCTTGACTCATTTATAAAACAAATATGGACTGCAGACCTCATCTCATAATGGGAAAGTGTCTTTGAGCATTTAGTCCCCTGTTGGTAACTATAGTTTCCCACTATGAGCCTCCTCTCCAGTCCATATTTACTGTATTTATACCAGCTCAAAAGAACCAAACTTCCCAGTGTTTCAGTGTGTTTAACAAACCTTTGTCAAGAGAAAGTGCAATTGAAAACAAACAGTGGCAGTACTTCTAGGCTTTTGATGCCATGGTAACTACACTCACTTATTTCTATTTAAATGTATGAATCTGTTTGTGATGTCATTTACTGCAAAGTTAATTTCCTTTCTATTTAAACCTTCAGACATTGTGGTATTGAGTCTATGTATCCATTTATTTTCCATTATTCTTCTTCATTGTACATTATCTAATATTACTGCTTCTAAAACTACAAAATGTAGGTCGTTCTTGTTATGATTATTTTTTGTAAAGTGTTGAACTATTTCATTTCTTATGTTTGAGAGGTGAGTCTTCACTCTTTTGCCTCTAACCCCTAAGATAATGATGCAGGGGTGTGCAATTTTGGGGAAAAAAAAACAAAAAAACTTCTTGTTCAAGGGACAAAATGCTAGAAAAATCTACTTGTCCCCTCACCATCCCACAAAATACACACACACACACACACACACACACAGAGAATATCACTTTTACGGTTTAGATTTTAGGGTTTAGATTAAATTTTTGCTCCATATAATCAAATAAAGAAAACGGAGTTCAGTCCGAACATGCTTGCCAAAGCTGAGCCCATCCAATTTTTGTGCATGACACATGGCAAAACAAAAATAATAATTCAACCAAAAAGCGCAAAGTTGTATTAAAAATAATGAAGTCAATTTATAGCTTTACAAACCTACTGCCAACCACCTGAGCTTAGGCAGGTTTTAAAACAATAAATACAATTTTTGTAATTTTTATTATGTTAAATATTCTTGCTAGAGCTCGGTCAAACTTTACTGGGCTCCTACTGTAGACAAAGGCAATGCAATAATATTGTTGCATTAATTCAAATATGTTTGCTACTGAGTGTGACTGGGGGTTTGTGAATTAAAAGGATATGTGTATTTCTGCACTCTGTACACATTTTTGCTGTGAGCATTTAGAGTTTTCAGGACCCTGCAGACACTGTAGGTGGACCCCTGACATGGTTAGGGAGATAGTTCCACAACTGCGGAGCCCGAACGCAAAAAGCAACCTGTCCTCTCCTCTTGAACCTCACCCTCGGAATACAGAGAAGGCCACTTTCAGTCGACCTCAGTGCACGCCGAGGTTGACAAAGAGGCAACAACTCTGAGAGGTAAACTGGTGCCATTCCATTTAATGCTTTAAATGTAAGCAATAGAATTTTAAAATCAATTCGATATTTCACTGGAAGCCAGTGCAGAGAAGCAAGCACAGGAGTTATATGCGCTTGTGGAAGGGGTGTGGGTAATTCACTGACTAGGAGACAGACAGGTGTACTTGAAAACACCACACAGGTGCCCAGTTTTATTTTCAAACAGTTCTTGCTTTTTCCGGCAGAGGGCACTGTTGACCGTGGGCTGCCTATCAACGATGATAGACAGCACCACGGAAATACCACAGCTGGTATGTGAACAGCAAGTGCACTCGCAGGTGCTCAAAGAAATAATAATGAAAACAGAAGGCGAAAAGAACAAGGGAAAATAAAACAGTAATAAAACTACAAATAAAAGGTGCTGCACTCGGCAGCGTTATCCCGGTCGCCGCTACCCGCAAGACCCGGATCACCGTCCTACTCTGTAGGCTAACTAGCCTGTTTTTTCATAATACGCCGGGGTCTGCCCAAGGATTCCCCGCTCTCTCTCTCTGTCTCGCTGTGAATCTTTATTTTTCTCCCGGCTGATTCCCGGTCCCGAATCAAAGCTTCCGCACTCTTAGCGCGTCTAAGTGGGCAGACCTGAGGAAACAACAGAGCGTTATTTTATAGGACCAACAATCACCCAAGACCCGCCTCTCAGCCATTCAGAGAGGGAGAAAGTCCACACACCCACTTTCCCACCTCCCCGTGTCACTGCCATGACTCACAGGCGGTTGTTGGGCGACTGCCGCCCTCTTCCTGCAGCCCGTGAACACGCCAGCAGAGTCAGCACAGATCTCTCCCTGTTACAGCGCTCTTTTTGGTTCTGGTAGGACCCTTGCAGCTGAATTTTGCACAAGCTGCAGCTTTAATAAAGCTTGGCTAGTAAGTCCAAATGGATTAATTTTTCAGCATCAGATAAAGACAGAAATGATCTAATTTTGGCAATGTTTCTTAGATGATAAAAACATACTTTTGTAATCTTTTTAATATGTGACTCAAAACTTAAAGGTAGAATCACAAATAACGCACACATTTCTCACTTAAGACTTCAAATTAGGAGTTAAATCCTCCAAATCTATTTTTGATAAGTCAATTTGATGCTGCGAGCCTACTATCAACACCATGGCTGGATATCTCCTACCACAACTCACAGGGGAGGCGCAGGCGGCCGCCAGGTCCTTCGATCCCGGGGTGATGGTCAATTACCCTGCATTAAAAGCAGTCATTCTTAACTGCGTGGGGGAGACTCCGAAGGGCTACTGCCGCAAGTTTTGGGAGGAGATCTTTGTGGCAGACGAACATCCTTGGACCATCGCCCATCGCCCATCGGTTGAAAGATTATGCAATGGGCTGGCTAGTCCCGGACCAGTCCACCAAAGCAAGGTTGGTGGAAACCATTATGGTGGAGCGGTTCATGGAATGCTTGGCCCCAGAACCGCGAGTATGGGTGCAGCGGCTTGCCCCAGCATCTTTGGATCAGGCGGTGTTACTGGCGGAACAGTTCTGAGCTGTGGAACAACACCTGCCAAGCCAGCTGGGAAGATCGCAACTCCTGCATCATCCTCACTCCAGGCCCCAGGGGCAGCAAAGGGACTGGGGGGAAGGGGTAGCCAGGTTTTTGGACAGGGTGTGGCTGTAGGAGCTCCCGGCCCGAGGTAGGGGTACCCGCGGGCAGCTGTGGGGTCAGGCCGGGGTCCCTACCGTCGAGCTCCTTTGATGGCTCCAGTTTTTCAACCGCATGCTGAAGCTCCAAGGCAGGAAACTAGCCCACTGAGGTGGACATGCCGGGTGGCGGGTCACATTGCTCAGGATTGCCCTGCTATGGAATGTGAATTCATCCGACCAGGTAAGAATGTTCAATTATCTCAGTCACTCCAGCAGACGAATTTTGTCATTCCTGTTACCGTGGATGGTACACAAACCCAGGCTGTCTTGGATTCAGGGTGTAGTCAGTCCCTAATACAGGAGAGCTTAATCTCATTGGGACATAAGCCAATATTGGGGACAGGATTTGCGTACTTATCCAAAAGTTAATGTGAATTTAAAAATTGGCCAGTAGGAGATGCGAGTACAAGTGGGTTTGTGTTCTCAGTTGCCAGTGCCGGTAGTTCTGGGACGGGACTGCGAGCAGTTTAAGGGTTGGCTAGCTGCTGTGACGGCCCCGTCATCCTTATTGGCTAAGAAAGAGGAAGTAATTGGAGAGATCGTTCCCTTTCGTGACCCGGCTTGGTATTGCCATAGATTTAAACCCCGGAAAACTAAACGGGAAAGCCGGGCCGCTAAGAATGAGGGCTGGCAATCGAGCAGGTCTTTCTCTTTCTCTCTGAGTGGTTGAAAGGCGGGTCTTGAGCAGCACTTGACCTCTAAAGTGATGCTTTGCTACTCCTCAGTTCAGCCCTTCTGGGAAACGACAGTGGGAGCTCTGGTCAAAAATAACAGAGAGACCGCAACAGAACGCCAGCATCTGGAGCTATCTTTTTTTTATTACGGTCCTAAGGGGGAACGTGTGTAGTTAGCGGGGAAAGCTTGGACATCCCCACACAGTGAAGGTAGAGGAGTAGCAAGCAGTCACAGGCTGAAGACCCGAGCCGTACAGCTAGCGACGGTGAGGGAACGCTGCTGTGGCAGCAACATTTTGTCTATAGTTTTATTGTGTTTTATTTTCTTTTTTTGTTTTTGCTTTCTCATTTTGTTTGGACTATTATTTTGATGCACCTACGTGTCTGTGTGCCTTCTCCATTTGCCCCCCGTTTACCATAGTTGGTATTCGGGTGAGGTAGCAGTGCAGTGCCATTAATAAAGTACACCCCTGCAGGGTGTTCAAACGTGAAACTTTGTGTTTGTGTTCGGTGAATTCCACCACCCTCTCACAACAAGTAACTAAGAACATCAAAAACCTTGTAGGAATGGGATTTAACATACTAGTTATGGATTTCATATGTATGACAGTCATGTTTAGTTCCTGTGCAGTAATACAAGAAAATGATTCCATCCCTGTTTCCCACAATGTATCTGAAATACTTAAATAGAACCATAAATTGGAATTTGTTCCCTTATGGTCTTTATTTTATTTTGAAAGTAGAAATTCTTCACACTGGTGACACGTCTATGTTACTGATGGGTAAGAATGAAGGATTTATCAGTTTATCTATTGTTGAGAAAAACACCCTAGAGTTATTTTTATTTTCCTCAATGAGTTTGGAGAAACATGCACATCTTGCAGATCTTATAGCTTAATTGTACCTCGATAGATAATCTTTCATAATATCAAAATAGACATGTAATTTCGTAGCCCTCCATTTTCATTCCATCTTACAACAGTCTCTTTTTATTTGACGGATAGTATTGTTAATCCAGGGAGCATTATGTTTAAGTGAAATTAATCTAATCTTAACTGGGGCTACTGTATGAAAAGCAGTAGTGCAAAGATGGTTAAATTTGTCAACTAGTAACTCAGCAGGCAACGACTGCAAAGAAAGTGATGGAGCTGAGCTCATTATTTCAGAGAACCTTTGTATATTTGAAGAATTAATTTCACGACTTTTAATAGTGTGGGCCCCACTCTTTCTGGGTACCGATATAATGGCTTCAAATAAAATACAAGAGTGATCAGAGATATTACGATCAATTATGGATGAAATATGAACAACTACACCCTGAGATATAACAAGATCTAAGGTGTGCCCATGATTATGGGTAGGCCCTGAAACATGCTGAATAAAATCAAGAGACACCAAGAGCCTTAAAAAGTCAACAGCCTTTGAATCGGCTTCATTATCAATGTGTAGGTTAAAATCTCCAAGTAAAAGAATACTATCATAATTAGTTGACAGTATGGACATATATGCAGCAAATTCAGACAAAAAAGACTGACTAGGTTTAGGTGGGGAATAAATTATTACAATAAGAACAGGTGGTTGGCTAACTAATAGTAAATATAAGGATTCAAATGAAGAGAGTTCTAGAGTTCAGCCAATTATGGAAAACTGCTGTTAAACTAATTAAAATTAAATTAAATTAAAACTAAAAATGCTAAAATTATTTCAAAGTCCAGACCAATAAGTGACAAAACGAGTCCAAAAACAGGTTATTCTTTTGATAACAAAACTAGGGTTATAATTTAAAACCAAATCAGAAAGCAATTCAACAAAAGTCGTGCATTTCTTCCAACAAATGCAGAAGTGTAAAGAGACAATGGGGCATTTTGCATAAAAACTATTTAAAATTTAAAAATACAGGTATCTTTTTAAAACAATCTGGTAGCATGCAGAACTATGTGAATATTGAATAACACATTAAATGTATGTTTTTTTTAATTATTTTTATTAATTTAACTCAAATGTTATGGTTTAACACTTGAGCTGGATATTTAAAATGCTATGTGTGTCTTGTGCAGTATCGAATCCAGCCAGAATAAGCACATTGTTTTTAAGTGAATATTTCCAAAAACTAAATTTGATTAAAGTAGAAAAAGGTGACATTTATATCTTGCAGTCAAAAATGACTTTTAGCAAAATGCATACATGTTAGTGACTTAGTGTTTAGTGCAGTCGTCTGTTCATGTTAATCAGCTGCCAGACAGCTTGTTGATGGGCACTCGCTATATTATATGAACACACTCAATAGGTCTGGAGTAGGGAATCCAATTTCAGACACTTCCCAATCCAGGAGTTAGGGACTGATTATCATTAGTATTATTATTATTTTTAAAATCTGCGATCACATTTTTGCAATAATAATAATACTGTGCTTTTTGCTTTTATTAGCCTAACAATTAGCAGTGTACATGCATAGACTAATGCAATTACTCAACAAAGGAGTTATTCAATGAATTAGTCAAAAAACACAAAGAATTGCAAGTAAGGATAACACAGTCGTGTACGCTTCAGCGCAATGATTTTACTGCCTATGTAGGGCGGCACAGCTGCCTGCTAAACTCAATAATACCGTATTTAAAAGCATAAACTTAAATAAAACACACTGAACTGATTCAACTAAAAACTACAAGCACTGAACATTTAACCTCCAGAAAGCAAACGTATCTAGTAAATACTACACATTTTTAAAAGAAACAACATCATACAACGATTTTTTTTCTTCTTCTGTTTAGCCTACAAACTGCAGACCACTTCCATGCTGTTTAAATATGTAATTTAGCCCTGTGTGCTCTCAACGCTCACTCACTGTCAGCAGCCGCTTGGGTGTTTATAGTTAACCTCGCCCAACAGAAAGGAAACGTACACCAGTACGGCTGTGGTTTTATTTGAAAGGAGATTCAACATTGTTAATTCGATTGCTAAGATGCAAAGTACTACACTGTGGTAATAAATAAATAAATAAATATCTGTTGTCCGCCATTACAGGATTTTTATCGCGTACCCCCTGAGGAGCGCTTGAGTACCCCCAGGGGTACGTGTACCCCAGTTTGAAAACTGCTGCATTAGAACATCAAATCTGTTCCTAATATTAAGTACAGGAACAGAAGGAGCATAATTCTCTTTAGGCCCCCTTCTCACAGTAATCCACTCCTGTTTATTGCATGGTGGAGAAAGAAAGAGAGAAGGCCTGTGCTCCAGCACCTCTCCAGCAACTGAAAGGTGAGCTCCAACATCCCGGATAGAAACTGAAGAGCCAGGAATACCCTCCATCTCAGTCTGACTTAACGAGACACACCCCACCAGTCTCGTGTTATTAAAGCTGTCCTCTATGAATTGCTCAGTCTTTATAATGTCCCTTAAGGTAACAATATGATTTTCTAAAGTAACTACACTGAACAAAAATATAAACGCAACACGCAACAGTTACAAAGATTTTACTGAGTTATAGTTCATATAAGGAAATCACTCAATTGAAATAAATTCATTAGGCCCGTGGATCAGAAAACCAGTCAGTGTCTGGCGTGACCACTATTTGCCTCAGAAAACATTACTAAAGCAAGTAAATAAGGCAACAAAATGCAGAACTATTAAAACACAGAAATAGCAATATCTAGTTCTTACTTTTCAGAAGACAATCACTTGAACGAAAATAAAACTCTCTGCCTTAGGTAGAATGCTACAGGCCTCTAGAGCTTCAGTAGTGCTACAGGCCACCGCTGCTTCAGTGGTGGATTGAGGTAGATTGCAGGCCTCATAGTCCAGAGCTTTCCTGCTGATTCAGTGGTAGATACAGGTAGATTGCAGGCCTCGAAGTGAAAGTACGAATGTTTATAGCACTTACATTATATTTGTCAACTTTTAAAACTGCAATCAAAAGTTAAGATGTTCTAGTATACAAACACACTGATACTCAAAATCGATTACATAAAAACTTTTGACGATTTAGCTTGTACTGACAATACGGTATGTGCGACTGGTTTTGTGGTGGAGGGTCACACATATGTTTCACGTTTTACTCTTCTAAAATGAGTGATACAATACGCATTTGAAACAAAAATCCACAGTAGTTTGATATTCATGTAACTTTTTTTTTTTTTTAAAGCTAGCAGCCAGCAGCAGTCTAACGAATACCAAATGTTTATCAATTGAAACCAAAAAGAAAAAAAAAGGAAGAGCAATGAGTTAAAGCCTTGCGAAGGGGACCCAATCTCCAAGTCACTTTGGGGTTTAAATCTTTCTCCTGATTTAGGACAGTCAGTGTTCCTGTTTGACAGCCAGCCACAATTCCATACAATGCACAGCACAATGCTTGTGGTTTTATTTAGTAATCCACACAGATCTGGTCGTGCCGTTTATAAATCTCAATTATAAATTATCTTACGTTTTTAAATTAGTCACGGACAGACTTAAGACAGAAGGGAGGAGACTGTGGCGGGGTGCCCCTCCCCTCTGCATATTTCTGTGTTTTATGCTGTATGCAGCGTGTTATTGTTGGTGCGGCTATAATAGGGCACAGGGTATAATTTGGGCTATGTAGCACAAGTGACTTAAAATGTACAGTTGTATTTAGGCACGAGGATTGCATAATCACTTCACGTGCAGATAAAATGTATTAATATGTGAGCACAGGGAGCGCAATGATTAGTTCACATGCTGAGATTCAAGTGAATGATTAATTAGTAATTGAATCCCTGCACAGCTGTATATATAGATGCACAAATCAATCACTCTTGGTTGGGTGTTCGTGAGTGGAGAATGGGAGAGCAAGAGAAGAGAAACTATTATAAAAGATAAACAATTGCTACGTGTGCGAGTTTGTTTGTTTCATCCACTGTCTGTCTGTCTGTCTGTCTGTCTGTCTGTCTGTCTGTCTGTCTGTTCGTTTGGCCATTATGCCGTTTATTTTCAGTGAGTGTTTTGTTTTGTTAAACCTTTTTATTTGTTCATTTATAATAAACCAGCTCATTAGTGGTTTTATTTATGCCTCGCAGTCCTGACTGTCTGTGTCTTTTCCTGGACTGACGTCTCCACTATCCTGCCTGTTCAGAGACAGAGAGAGTGGCGAGGGGGTGGAATGGGTTACCTAGTCATGTTGTTAAGGCTGAGTCACTGGGATCCTTTAAGACCCAACTTGATTATATTCTGAGATCCTCCTCTTGATAAGAAACCTTTTCTTGTGTCATCAAGTTTAGCACAGAGAGGAGAACAAGAGGACATATAAGGTTTTTTTTTTGGTTTTTTTATTGCTGTCTTATCTGAAGTGCTATTAGGTAAGTAGCAGTAGAGTAGCAAATTTAGATAATGCATTTTAGCTTTAGGTCTGGACAAAACTCCTTCCCTGCACATTGCTTTTCAATGGTGTAGTCAGTTTGGGGTTTTGTTAAAACACCCTGATCTGATATGTCCATTATTTAAGTTTATTAAGTAAAAAGTGCAGCAAAGTGTAATAAAGCACAGTGAAAGCATGGCATGGCAAAGGATAGGTAAACATTGTGAATAGCGAGGTCTGGTAAAGCATATTAATAAACATGGCAAACCAGGGTGAACTATGATAAATGCATAGTACAGTAATCTGTCGTGTATCTGACTGCAGTGGGACCAGAGCAAGGGTGGATATGTAAAAAGTCGGATAAATGAATCCTGTTTTAAATACCATTATACACAGCTGTAACAATTACTGTATTCACACAATTCTTGTTTTATGATATGTGACAGGTGGATACACGATGGGTTAATGTATAACCATGACCTCTAAATATCCTAAATGTACCCTTGAACAGCTATCGGGACCCTTTGTTCACTAAATATCTTGTTACCCCTGAATAGGTAATCATCCTCTTTTCAAAGACATTCAAAATATGCTAATGCACAATCCATCCCACAACTACAGTGGTATCCCAAATATAGCACAACGCCTGGGACCGGGTGCTTCATTAAACTTCCCAGGGTTTGTGCACTACACTGAGTGTGGCACTAGTCTTGGTAATCGCCATTGCAGAAACTTGTTCTGTTGTGTGTCTTGTAATGGAATATTATTCAATTTCTATGTCAGTTTGTGAGTCGGATGAAGAGGTTGTGTGTGTGTGCATGAAGACCAGTTCAGTTCATAGTAAACACACTGCAGTCCAGTGTCTGTAGTGAATGGCTGTGTTTCTACATAACCCTCTGCTCCACAATGTCAGATTCTGGTGTTCACGAGTGCAATTCCAGAGCGGTACTGAACCAGGGCCACTTTCAAGTCAGTCTCAGCGACTGACAGAACCACAGCATTAAAAGAATCCCAGCTTTGACACCGACCGAGTCTGAAGAGGCGCTCAGCCACAGCTTGGCCCTTTTCTGGCCCTGAATCCAACACCGTCAAGCAGACTGCACCTGCAGGCGAGAACTGTTCTTAAAAACAGTATTGGAATGTGCTGGAGTGATTGTTCAAGAGCTCCTCATTAATATGTTGATGGTTTCCAACCAAAAAAATAAAAATAATTATAAGAAAGGTCGGAACTAAACCACCTCCCTCCCTTAATCCCCAAAGCGTTCTGGGACGCTGTTTGAAAGGAAAGGTTTAATATATGCTGATGGAAACGACGTGGGCGCTTTTCACAATGAAGTGCTGCAAAAAGGTCAAACAGCCTTCAAACCTCTTTGGAGTTTAATTAAAAAGACAAAGAGGTACCATCATTTCAGAGCAGGAAAATGTTAACGCTGCTGGCCACAGAGACAGGCTGAGCTCAGAGTAGTCCTCTATATCACAGGACACTGCCTCTCATACAGCAAGCACCTGCGTTTGTATTAAAATACTGACGATCAACAAGTTAACCATAGAAATGTTTACCTGCATGGTATTTTTGCAGTTTTCCCATGCTTAAACCATGATTTCCCCATAGTTTATCCTGGTTTGCCATGTTTTTTTAATATACTTTATAGTGCTTGCCCATGCTTTACCATGCTTTCACTGTGCTTTATTACACTTTGCTGTGCTTTTACTATGGAAAACTTTTACAAGGGTTAGTTTGCCATGGTTTGTTTTACCATGCATAAAGCACACTGGGGACAATCTGAAAGTCTCACTGTATCCAGATCAATTCACAAAAGCATTTGTGAATAGTAAAGTATTAAGAATTTACTTGACAAGTATGTTGCACATTTTTATTTACTTTTTTTTTTTTTTTTTTTTGGAATGGTAGTTTTTGGTACACTTCCAAAAAAATGCAGATTTTATTTTGTGAATGGGGTGAGGCTACCTTGGGGACACTTATACCTTCAACACAGGAAGGAAGTGAACTTAAGAGTGTTGTGGCAGGAAGTACTGGCCTCATGGAGAGCAAAAAAACAGAAAAACTAAAAAAAGATTAATAAGGGCTCTGCAAGAACGGCGCTACACTAAGGAGAGGCAGGGCTATTTAAAGCTGTGCTCATTAAACCACTGACTCATCCTACTGTCGCTGCTCGACTCTCTTCGCTAATAATGGCATAAAGCTCAGAGCTGTAAGCAACACTCCCACTGCCTAACTAAGCACTACGCTGCAGGAAGCTGCTTGTAAACAGCATGACGTGAGTGTGTTTCACGACAGGAGACAAAGCGCTGCTAATCCACTGCAGCCAGTAAACACCAGTCTGTTGAGCGTCCATCTGTTTAAATATCCCCGTGTCCTGTGAACAAAGAGAGACTGTTAAGAACACCAACGGATTGCCTCATGCCTAGGGGAGACTTTCCGGGTAAAAAAGGGGGCTCATTTTTTATTAAATCAACACCGTAGCAACTCTGAAGCCATTAAATTATCTGTATATAATAACACAATCATCAGGGTATTTATTGTATGTAAGTATTCTGTGGCTATCTCTAGTTAAATTGAGAGTGGATTTCTCACGCACTAGACATAGAGGTAGCCAATTCATTGTTTTTGTTTTTTTTTTCTATTGTCATATACATATACATATATAAGCAGCTTTCGAGTAAAGGTGGGAGAAAGCAGTAACTGTAGAATTATGGGTAAATCGGTATATAAAAATCGGCGAGTATTACAAGAGCCAATCAAATCGCCTGCAAGTCGCCAAAATGCTTCTACATTCACAGCATTCTAAAAGTCTAGTATCTCCACGGTCCAGCAATGTTCTGTTCTTCTTGCTACATGTCCAGCCCACTGCCGTTTCAGTTTTTTTACTCTTATAATAACATTTCATACTTTTGTTTGACGCTCTTATCCATTTCTTCCTTTTCCTGTCTCTATTATTCCCAGCGTGCAGCTTTCCATATATATATATGAAGCCCTACTGAATCAGCTTAAGTGCAAATGATTTGTTTGAAATGTCACATAATTTGTGAAATGGTTTCAGCCTGTGTGTACTCAAAGTTGTTTACCGTGTAGATAATTTCCTTCAGGTATATAAAGACTTTCAAGCTGCAACTCACATAGTGATCCAACAAAGCAATCATGAAGACTAAGGAGCTTTTGAAACAAGTCAGGGATAAACTGGTAGAGTGGCACAGAGCAGGAGAAGGGTACAAGAAAATTTAAAAAGGTGCCGATTATCCCTCTCAGCACAATGAAGTCCATCACTAAGAAGTGGAAGATACATCAAACCACCCAGACACTACCCAGATCAGGTCGTCCTCCCAAACTGAGCAGACGGGCAAGCAGAAAACTAGTTTGGGATTTCACTCTGATGTCACAACTCACAATGACCTTGAGAGATCTGCAAAGTTGTGTGTCTGAGATGGGAGTCAGTGTTCACACATCAACAATAAGCTGATCCCTACACAAAGCTGGCCTGTATGGACGGGTGGCAAGAAAGAAGCCATTACGCAAAAAGCCTCATCTTAAAGCACGTACAGAATTTGCGAAAAAGCATATAGATGATACTGCAGACATGTGGAAAAAGGTTTTGTGGTTGAAGATTGCAGTCCATCGATGATCCCCAACAAACTTATCAGACCTGGAGCAATTTTCCCATGAAGAATGGTAAAAAATTTCACCATCCTACTGTGCAAAGCTGGTATGGACCTACCCAAAAAGACTTTGCTGCAAAATGTGCTTCTACCAAGTACTAACTTAAGGTGCTGAAAACTTACTAGTATGTAACCTGCAAATTTCATTTTGTACATTTTCTTTGCAAGTTTTGCCGACATTTAACCTCCTCCTCATACAACAGTGTCCAGTTTAACCACTACAACTTTGAAAAAAAAAAAGTTTCTTTGAAAAACTGTGATTCCTTATTTTCTAATTCAACAAATTATGACATTATTGGTAGGGGGTGAATAATTCTGCAAACCTCTCTCTCTCTCTCTCTCTCTCTCTCTCTCTCTCTCTCTCTCTCTCTCTATATATATATATATATATATAAAGGTATAAACCACAAAGGGCCATGCAGTTCCCATGATATATACTACTCCTGGGGTGGTAACATGGCTACCTGTCATTTGTGGGAAGAAAAATAATTAAAATAATTAAAACATGATTAAAGTAAGAAAAAACTGAAACTTATTGTGTATACATTCGTACCGTAATATAGTAGCAAATTTAATTTAATTCATTTTTCTCTTATTAAAAATAAATTGCACATGTTCGTTTATTGTCAATTTCTGCATTGAAAGTGCCATCTCACTAGAAACTTGAGGACTGGTGATGATGGGCGGAGTTTCAAATGACACTAAGGAAGTAAGGGGAGCAGCTGAGATGGAAACTGAAGCCGGATCTTGAAGTGAGTTCGTGAACTTGTCATCAATCATTCAACTGGAGCCGCGGTACAACTGCATGTGAATTAATAAAGTGCAATTCCCCGTGCTCACATATTATTACATTTTACTTGCACGTGAAGTGCTGTGCAATCCTTGTGCCTAAATACAAATATACATTTGAAACACTTGTGTTACACAGACCCGTTTATATCCCGTGTACCAATGACTATACACCGACATTAACACACAACACAAAATACACACAGGGGCGGGCACTTTGCCACAGCGAGGCACACATATTCTAGCACGTTTTCATCCTTTTGGAGCTCAATATGTTTTTTTTAGTTGTCGGACACTCTCGCGTCCAAGTTTTGCTAGATTAAGTTGACGATCAAACCAGACTTTACACACCAATCCGACCGCGGTGTCAGGGGACAGTACCTCAGTTTCCCGCAGACACTTAAAATCTAGACCGGTAATTTGGGGAGTTGTGTCTGGTCTTGTCATTACCTGCTTTTCTAAGAGATTTTGTGACTGACAGGAACACATTGTTGCTGGTTTTAAACTCGCTGTCAGCAGATATGTTAAAACTTCTACTGTTAAAATATTTATTTAGTCTAGCTCAGCACTATAAAACTGGAGACTGAATACTGGTCCTCAGTTGAACTTCTTGCACTGGCATAAAATCCCCTTATGTTATTGAGATTTTTTGGACTAATTTCCATCAAATTAATGTGCAAGGAAAATGAAGACCAAAGAGCATTCTACAGAAGTTAAAGATAAAGCAATACAAATGCATAGATTAGGGAAAGGGTACAAAATAATATGCAAGTGTTTGGATATCCCAGTGAGCACAGTTGGATCAATAATCAGGAAATGGAAGCTGCATCACACCACCCAAGCACTGCCAAGAAAAGGCCGTTCCTCAAAACTCAGCGCTCAAACAAGAAGGAGACTTGTGAGAGAAGCCACAGAGAGGCCAACAATCACTTTGAAGGAGATACAGAGTTCAGTGGCTGGGAGTGGAGTAATGGTGCACCAGTCAACCATATCAATAGCTCTGCATAACACTGGCCTGTATGGGAGGGTGGCAAGAAAGAAGCCGTTACTCAAAAAGTACCATCTGAAAGCACGTCTGGAGTTTGCCAGAAAGCATGATAGTGACCCAGCTGCAATGTGGGAAAAGGTTTTGTGGTCAGATGAGACCAAGATATAGCTTTTTGGCCAAAACTCAAAGCCCTATGTGTGGTGCAAACCTAACACTGCCCATGCCTCAAGACACACCATCCCTACAGTGAAGTATGGTGGTGGCAGCATCATGCTGTGGGGATGCTTCTCATCAGCAGGGACTGGGCATCTTGTTACAATTGAAGGAAGAATGGATGGAGCACAAAACAGGAAAATACTGCAAGAGAATCTGCTTCAATCCGCTAAACAACTGAAGCTTGGGAGGAAATTCACCTTTCAGCAGGACAATGATCCCAAGCACAAGGCCAAAGCAACATTGGAGTGGCTCAAGAACAAAAAGGTGACTGTCCTACAGTGGCGCAGTCAAAGTCCTGAACTCAATTCCATTGAGAATTTGTGGTGTTATTTGAAAATTGCGGTCCACAAGCATCATCCAAACAACCTGAACAACCAGGAGCAAATCTGCCAAGAAGAATGGGCTAAAATCACTCCGACACTGTGTGCAAAGCTGGTACATACTTACCCCAAAAGACTTAAAGCTGTTACTGTAGCGAAAGGTGGCTCTACCAAATATTAATGTGTGGTGGTTGAATACTTATGCAAGCAAGATATTTCAGTTTTTTATTTTTCTTCAAAATATTTTCCAACATAAAACCAATGTCACCTTACAATAATTGATTTTGAGTTTAGGTGTTTTAAAATAAAATATCGACCAGAACGAAATTTCAATGTACCATTTGTAATTTAGCAATATGAGAGAATTGGTCAGGGGTCATACTTTTGCAAGGCACTATATATATATATATATATATATATATATATATATATATATATATATATATATATATATATATATATAAAATTAGGCTTAAATGATGACATTACCTCGTCTTACGACAGAGGTAATGTGGGAAATACACACTTTACTAGTACACGACTCACTACGTTTTTGTGAAGGACTGTGAAACATCTTTGTATAAATATTATATACTAATTTTCTAAAACATATTTATTATGTAATGTTCCTATACATGTAGCATTAGCTACACCTGTGCAGCATACAAAGTTTGGTGTCTGCTGTACTTAATAGGATGGCAGAAAACCTGGCCAAGTTATCAAAGTTTAATTGAAAACTTATTAAGCATTTATATTATAAAACCACAAATGTAGCATTATCTGAGGTTTCCCGGTAAATGCTGAAAGTTATTGAAATCTTTATATATTCTGTTTTCCATACATAACACATTGGTAATTATCCCTGCATCAGTTGTTTTTTATACCTAATTAAATCTTTTTCCGTGTCCTTATAGCAATGGCCCGGTTCTACTTTAATTGATTATCTTTGTCTCATTAAGCCACTTGGCAATTTCTTTATTACAGGCACCTATCTGGTTAAGAGGGAATCAATTTTTGTACAAAGAGAAGAGAGAAAAGAGAAGGGTGTGGCGGGAAGGGGTGTTTGTTAGTGTTAGAAAAAGTATTTTTCTAAGCTACTGCCTTTGAAGAATAAAGAAAACACTTAGGAAAGAAGTTTATATCAAAAAATGGAACCCGTGCTACAATTAGCTTCTTTAGCTGAGTTTGAACTTTGCTGTAGCAAACGAATGGAAATGTATTGAAGTCTTTATGCCCATCATTGTCTCACCAAGCCATTCCTGTTTTGCCCTGGGATTGAAAAGGATTATTCGTCCGAGCTGCCTCTCCACTGGGAAATCAATTGATGCTGACAGCATTGCCCCTGGCAGTTTTTCCACTGCCAGGGGTGCAACGGAACAGAGCAGCTTTTCCGCTGCGGGAGTGGACCACCATGCTGTCAGCCGTGCCGCTACCAGCAGGGGAGCTGACAGCATTTTCAGCCATGGGGCCAGTGAAGCCTCTCTTCCCGGCCCAAGACTTTGACCTGGACTGCTGTTTTTTTAAGGGGGGAGGTGGCCGTTGAGGCCAGGTGTGCTTTGCACAAGGGGGGAGGGGGTATATGTGGCAAAGTGCCCTGCCCCTTTGAGCTATTTATTTGTGTTTTATGTTGTATGTAGTGTGTTAATGTTGGTATGTATAGTCATTGGTACACAGGATATAAATGGGTCTGTGTAATAGTATATAGTGTGTAGATACAGGAGTGCACTAATTTAATTCACGTGCAGTTGCACCGAGATTCCAACTGAATGATTGATTCGCTGTCAGAAGTAGATGTAGGTACCTCGGCACGCACTTGTCGGACTGTAGCCTGGTGAGCAAGTCCGGGGCGGAATTGAGGCTGGCAGAGGAGAGTGTAGTGTGCACGGGGGAAGGCAGCAGCAGGGGTGGTAGGTGACGTAATCACATACAAAGACAAGCCGATATATGCTCCTTGCAAAGGAGCCGGCTCTTTTGTACAGCGGTATCGGTGCTATGCTTTTAGTGCGAGAGGTTCCCGGGTTCGCGCCCGCCCTCCGCCTGTGTGTGGATTGCCTTGCCCTGTGTGATGCGCCTGCCTGCTGGGATTGAGATCGCTACAATATCTATCGATCTATGAAATATAATTCAAAGTTGTTGCAGTATGTCCACTGTTTTGTCATTTCAATATTTTCACAAAACAGTAATTAAACTTTAAAGCTACAGCGTGCAGTGCAAAAGCACATCATGAAACATTTGTAGGTGAAAAAATTCTAAAATAAAAGTCACTACGTTTAAAAATATATCGACCTGTGAAAAGTTCAGTCAACTTAAATAAATGGCTTTACATAATCTCTGTAAGAAACTGGAGTGTCCAGTGTGAAAACACAACACTAAATAAACATTAACATATCTGAATATCTTTGGTTTTTTTTTAAATATGGATTGTAGCATAACAGAAAAGCTGATCAATCAGATTGAGAGTCTTTATCATCTGATCCGAACTTCACGTCTTCGTCATCTGAACTTTCATCACTGATGATGCAAGCTATTATCTGAATCAATGCACACAGCAACTACTTCAGGCAGTATTTTCTATTCATGTGAGCTGTGATATTTACCCCTCAGGCATTATTTGTGCATGGTTATTAAAAAATAGAAATTAAAGGTGAAAATGTTACTTTCAGCTAAAAGTTGGGAGGGGGTGGGTCGTTGACTCGAATCCGGTATAAATAATGTATTGCTCAAAGGAGCCAACTTCCCAGCGTTTGGGTAAGTTTAACATTCCTTTGTCAAGGGAAAGTTTATTTTCTTTCATTCTTCTATAGTGTACATTATCATTTAAACCTTTTGTAAACATAAAAACAAAAACCATGTCTTTTTTTCATTAAAAAAATGTGTCCGTCAAGTTATTTGTTAAGCAAGTTGCAGTGGTCTACCACTGTTAGTCACAAGAGGTGTAACAGCTACTGTAATGACCAGGGGACAGCCACAGAGGGAAAACTTAACTAACATGTCATTAAACTGCACATTTATTAACTAAGTCATGAATGAATGAAACACCCACATCAGTAAATACAACCTGGAGTTGCCAGTCTCATTAAAAGAGTAGATTACTAGACCAACAACCATGGATAAGTGCTACATACAGACAAGACAGACAGGTGCACTTTCAGATATCCTCAACAACATGTGCCAAAGAATGTCCAGACCAAGTTTCATCAAAACGGTTACCAGACTGCACAAAATGCTTTCTGGCTGCTGGAATGAAAATCAGCTTGTATCTTACACAGCCCTATATAATATCATAATATATTGCTGAGCATAATAATTAAACATCCCATGTACTGTATGTTATATGTAAAAATGGTCTGCTGTACATATAAACTACATATCCTTTTACATACTGGGGACAATCAAACCAAAATCAACACAGTGCATTATGTGCAGTCTATGAATACTAGACACTGTAGTGATCTGCTACTTACGTAACCCGCTCTTTCTATCTATGCAGAGATCAATGAGGCGATTGCTACAGCTTTCACTTTGCAAGCCTCTATTAAACATTTGGAGCCTATATACATTATATTACATTACTAGCACATGCATTTGAAGGCGTTTGAGAAGTCTACAATTCTTTTTAATAATGTTTTCTCAATGCATATAATATGTCATCATGTATAATAATGATATGTACATGAGTGTATTTGATTCTTTTTTTTTTTGCCTCTTGCTTTTGAACACAAAAGTGTTCTCTGTGCATTTTTACCTGTCGCATATTCAATTAGGAAAATGTTTGCTGGTTACACTTCTACTGTGCTGTATAAAGTGGAGTGCAAAACAAGTGAAGCATGGAGCGGGAGAGGAAGTGTGTGACAGAGGGACTGTGACATGGAGTGTGAGAGAGTGTGAGAGGACTGTCAGAGGGAGTGTGAGTGAGTGAGAGTGTGTGTGTGTGTGAGAGAGAGAGAGGGACTGATAGTGAGTGTGAGAGGGACTAAGGGAATGTGATTGTGAGAGGACTGTCAGAGTGAGTGTGAGATAGAGGGACTGAGAGTGATAGTGAGAGGGAGTGTGATAGTGAGTTTGAGAGGGACTCATTGTGAGAGGGAGTGTGAGAGGGACTGAGAGTGAATATGATAGTGAAAGAGTGAGTGTGAGAGAGGGACTCAGTGAGTGTGAGAGGGAGTGTGATAGTAAGAGTGTGAGAGGACTGTCAGAGGGAGTGTGAGAGAAGGACTGACAGGGAGTGTGAGAGGGACTGAGTGTGTGTGTGATAGTGAGAGAGAGTATGATAGTGAGAGTGTGAGAGTGGGACTGACAGGGAGTTTGAGAGGGACTGAGTGTGTGTGTGATAGTGACAGAGAGTATGATAGTGAGCGTGTGAGAGAGGGGCTGACAGGGAGTGTGAGAGGGACTGAGTGTGTGTGTGATAGTGAGAGAGAGTATGATAGTGAGAGTGTGAGAGAGGGACTGACAGGGAGTGTGATGAAGTGAGAGTGTGAGAGTGAGCTCTTACCGCAGGTAGTCCCGACGGCAGAGGATGAGGTTGGCTTTGGTGTAGAGTGTGGAGCCCACCTCGCCCAGCCGGCAGTCACAGCAGGCACACTTCAGGCAGTCCTCATGCCAGTACTTGTCCAGGGCCTTTAGGAGGTAGCGGTCTTTGATCTTGCGGTTGCAGCCAGCACAACCTTTCGGCTTGGTATCTGGCTGGACTGAGAGCATTTGTATACCTGTAACAGATGGGAGAAACACTGAGATTCAAATCAACATACCAGCGCAATACAAAGCCAGTTTGTGTAGATAAATATCTAATCCAGGGCTAGCAATGGAATGTGAAACAAGCAATGTGATTGGTCGAGCAAGGTTCCAGCTGTCCATATATTGGACAGATACGTAGAGTTGGAGCTTTGTCACATATTCTAAATCACTGTGCTGCCTCACAGAATTTAAAGTATCGGACAGTAGCCATCTTTCTTTTATAGTTACAGATGTAAAACTGTAACTACGAAACTGAGTGACCAATTACATGTAAAAAAAGTGGTAAGTAGACATGCCGATTTGGATGAAGAACAATTTAATGAACTGGAAGATAGCAAAGAAAAAAAAAAAAATAAATCACTGTCTTTATACTTAGTCATCCCGACTTTGTCACTTCAAATAATGTATTTTCTTCGGTTTGTAAATGATAAAGAATAACTAAAAGACACTTCTGCACATTATCCACCCTCTCTCAGACACAGACCTTGAAAAATGACTGAAATCCGAGATGTCGGTGTATTTATTTTTATTCCTCCCGTCTGTTCTGCTCAAACTGTGTGTCTGCACTGTCGGTGACGGGAAAAAAAATTCTCTGCTGTCTCAACTCTGCCCCCTGGTGTATCTCTTCAATGGCAATGTCCATTATATCAAAAACAAAGATGTACTTTCTTTTGCATGTTCCAATAAAATTACTTTACTCTTACATTTAACTTAGTGTGGAGTTCAGAGTTTTATAAATGGGACTACTTTACTGGCGTAAGGATATTTAATAAAAAAAAAAAACTACATCTTTTGCCGTAAACATGATTTTGTTTAGCTGCCTCACAACGCCCCGAGGCGTCCGTATATTCAACATATACGAACACCCTGTCGGGCCTTATTGCATAGATATACACTACATATATACACCCACCCCTCGTTATATCGCCCCACGCTACACTGTGGATTCGGCTATATCATGGTGCTGGAGTTCTTCCCATTTTTACACATTCTTAACTGCGCATCCCTTAGCTGCAATATACATAAACAATTTCACTTAGAATTACTGTTTGTTTTATTTTGTACTGCACACCATAAACAAAACTATACAAAACAAATGAAAGCAAAGCATTAATATCGTACAGTTATATACACATGTATTGCACAATAACACAAAGCTGATTAAATATCTACTTGCTGAAGCGGTTTTTATTTTTGACAACAAGGTGTTCACTTGTGGCAGCAGCAGCAATGCACTAGCAAAAGTCACAGGCCAGTGACATCAGATTCCTAGCAACAAGCCTCAATGCAGCAGGTTTGTGCATTTGAGAAAGGAGTGGAAGACTCACGAAATTTAATTGGAGACTGAAGTTGATCCGCAGCGTGAATTAAAACAGTGCCCTGCTTTTTATAGGAAAAATGAGAAAAAGTGGGTTGCGTGGAGGATTTATACTGGACCCTGACGACCCCCATAAAACGAGGGAGTGGTTGTACAGTATTTGTTATTGGCCTGTGTTTTTCTATGGGCCTCTTCGCTATATCGAGGCCCTCTGTATATAGCGGATTTGTATTGGAACCCGACCCCCACAATATATTGGAGTGGGTGGTTGTGACAGAAATACAATGATTCTTGGTTATAAATCTCCCTCCTGATCTGTGAGGGCGCTAAGCAGCGAGAACAGAGTTCTTTGGACGGGCTGGTCTGTCAGTTTTTTCCCTGGGTAGGGAAGTCAGCCAGTCTGGAAGAATCCGAGACTCTGTTGCAAGAATGCATTGACCCGGAAGGGAAACAACATGGCAGCTGCAGATTGGAGAGGTAGTTGCACTCGTTTACCAAGGGGTCATGTGTGACAGCATAAAAGGGGATGGAGAATCGTAATCTGTTCCTTCGCTTGGTTGGTATTAAGTAACCCGGAAGGACCTGAATTGTTGTTAAAATCGTGAGTGTTTGTTTTGTTCTGTCTATTTGTTACATGTTATCACTAGATAGCTAACAAGTTCCTGAGCTGGTCGCCAGAGGCCAGCACAAACCCGGAACAGCACTGCACCTCGATCACAAATAAAACTGTATTTGCACCACTAGCACTAATTCACACACTAACAGACTTGTGTATGTGTTTTGTGTAGGTGTATAATAAAAACAGGATTATTATTTGCAGGGCAACACAGGGATTATAAATTAAGTAATACAAGCCGCTGCATTACTTACCTCCATTATTATTTAATGTTTGTTTTTCCATCAGGCACTGGACTTAAAAATAAATAAAACAAACCTTTTCACCTGGATTACAATTGTCTGTCTGTTCTTTAATCACCTACACATTATCAGCCACTTTGCCATACGTGGTGTCAGAACATGGGATTATGGATCACACAGCACTTTCAGCGCTGCTGGAGGCACTAGACAGCAGACAGGAGGCTGCGGAGAGCCGGAGAGAGGAGCGGTACATGGCATTTGGTGGAAACGGTCAGTCGTGCCTGATCAGGGAGGCTCAGGCAGCGTATCAGACCATGACGACACTGAAGCCACCAACTACACCTGGCAAAGCGAGCCATCCTACTCCGGCTCAACATCACAGGGGAAACGCACAGGGTATGATTCCGGGAATAGAGAATAACCCTAGATAGATGCCCCAGGGTGATTGTGCAGCAGTTGTGTGACCACATGGTGCACTGACTAAGCCCCGCCCAGAAAACGGGTCTGCAAATGGGCAAAGTCATAACAGTGGAGCAATTGGCCCCCAGCAGGGGTAAAGCTGCTACCCGGCCCTGTTGCCATACCAGCAACAAGATAAATGTGTAACCAATGTTCCCTCCTTCTCCCCTAACTGTTTTAGATGCAACCAACAGAGGCATCAGGTCAGGTCATGCCTATCGGCAATGGAATGTGACGTGGCGGTGTGCAATTGGGCATCTGGAGCGGGTAAGCACTGGAAAAATAATAACATAAGAAAGTTTACAAACGAGAGGAGGCCATTCGGCCCATCTTGCTCGTTTGGCTGTTAGTAGCTTATTGATCCCAGAATCTCATCAAGCAGCTTCTTGAAGGATCACAGGGTATCAGCTTCAACATTACTGGGGAGTTGATTCCAGACCCTCACAATTCTCTGTGTAAAAAAGTGCCTCCTATTTTCTGTTCTGAATGCCCCTTTGTCTAATCTCCATTTGTGACCCCTAGTCCTTGTTTCTTTTTTCAGGTCGAAAAAAGTCCCTTAGGTCGACATTGTCAATACCTTTTAGAATTTTGAATGCTTGAATTAGGTCGCCGCGTAGTCTTCTTTGTTCAAGACTAAACAGATTCAATTCTTTTAGCCTGTCTGCATCTGACATGCCTTTTAAACCCGGAATAATTCTGATCACTCTTCTTTGCACTCTTTCTAGAGCAGCAATATTCTTTTTGTAGCGAGGTGACCAGAACTGAACACAATATTCAAGATGAGGTCTTACTAATGCATTGTACGGTTTTAACATTACTTCCCTTAAATTCAACACTTTTCACAATGTATCCGAGAATACTGTTAGCCTTTTTTGTAGCTTCCCCACATTGTCTAGATGAAGACATTTCTGAGTCAACAAAAACTCTTAGGTCTTTTTCATAGCTTTCTTCTCCAATTTCAGTATCTCCCATATGATATTTATAATGCACATTTTTATTTCTTGCGTACAGTACCTTACACTTTTCTCTATTAAATGTCATTTGCCATGTGTCTGCCCAGTTCTGAATCTTGTCTAGATCATTTTGAATGACCTTTGCTGCTGCAACAGTGTTTGCCACTCCTCCTATTTTTGTGTCGTCTGCAAATTTAACAAGTTTGCTTACTATACCAGAATTAATGTAGATTAGGAATAAGAGGACCTAATACTGATATGTACTCTACTGGTTACCACACTCCATTCTGAGGTTTCTCCTTAATCAGTACTTTCTGTTTTCTACATGTTAACCACTCCCTAATCCATGTACATGTGTTTCCTTGAATTCCTACTGCGTTCAGTTTGAGAACTAATCTTTTATATGGGACTTTGTCAAAAGCTTTCTGGAAATCTAAATAAACCATGTCATATGCTTTGCAATTATCCATTATGTTGCATCCTCAAAAAAATCAAGCAGGTTAGTTAGACACGATCTCCCTTTCCTAAAACCATGTTGACTGTCTCCCAGGATGCTGTTACCATATAGGTAATTTTCCATTTTGGATCTTGGATTATATTATCTTTGGATTATAGTTTGTTAACAGGTGAGGGTCCATGATTACTATAAATATATGTAGCATAGGCACATATTTGTCATTCCTGAATGTAAGGGTGCAGAAAATGGTAAAATACGCTCAGTTAAGCAAAGAAAAAAGTCTGTAATTACTTTAAAAAATTAAGGTCAATCTTTAAGACAAATCGCAAGAACTTTGCAAGTGTCTGTAACTGCTGTGGCCAAGACCATCAAACGATTTGAAGAAACTGGCACTCATGAGGACTGAACAAGGTCAGGCAGGCCTAGGATGACCTCAGAATCAGAGAACAAGTTCATTCAAGTCACAAGTCTGCGAAATTGACGATTAACTGCCCCTGAAATACAAGCTCAGCTAAATACTACTAGAAGCACAGATGTTTCAACATTGACTGTTCAGAGGAGATTGCGTGAAGCTGGCCTAACTAGAAGAATTGCTGCAAAGAAACCATTGTTAAGAGTGCAGAATAAGAGGAATTACACGTACACACCAAGGGTGACATGTTCGTACCTCCTCCGTCACAGTACCAGACCCAACGAAACGACCACTGTCAACACACTAGAAATGGTTCAGGTCCCGTTCGAGTTGGTTGTACCGATAGTATCGTATGAAAGTTCCGTACGGCCATTCTATCAGGATTACGGCTAGTTGGACAGATGACCCGAAACACAACTCAAAGTTGTGCAAGAACTATCTGGCGAAGAAGGAAAGTGAAGGACAACTCAATCTAATGACCTGGCCTGCCCAGTCTCCATACCTCAATCCCATAGAACTTGTATGGGACGAACTGGACAGAAGAGTCAAAGCAAAGCTACCCACAAGTGCCCTACATCTCTGGGAATTGCTGCAGAAGAGCTGGGAAGACATGTCAGGTGATTTCCTGCTGAAACTTGTTAACCAAATGCCTCATGTTTGTGAGGCTGTTATTAAGGCAAAGGGTGGCTATTTTGAGGAATCCAAGATTTAGAGACAATTTTCAATTTTCTTGAACATTGCTTTGATACTCCTGTTTTGGTTTGTATATTGTAACATGTGTTTTCATTTTCAAGTATTTACAGAATCGTATACGACCTAAAACATTGTCAATTATGAAAAAAACCTAGTTTCCAGCAAGTGTACTCAAACTTTTGACTGGTACTGTATATTGTAACCATGAAGGGATTTAAGTTCAGAACCAAATCTAAATAAAATAGTGTTACTGTTATTAAGCACCGTATTTAATAATAATAATTAATAATCTTAAAATGTGGTATTTCAAAGTAACAAAATGATGGTTTCACTTTGCTAGAATGGAAAACCTGCCATTATTTATTTATTTTCAGATTTCATAAGAAGCTTTTATTGCTCATTCAAGCAAACCAAGTAGGAATTTGCTTGCACCATTTTGGACGTTTTTGAATTCAGACAAGATTGACAAAAATAAATTATTAATTATTATTATTATTATTATTATTATTATTATTATTATTATTATTATTATTATTATCTTCGTATCACTCGCAGGTCTGTAAACCAGACAGGCAATTTTATATATTTTTTTTCAGTTACGTTTCAGACGGATTTGCCTAGTTCCCCGTCTCACATTTTTCTCACTCTGTTTTGATAGTAGTTTCGGGTTGTGTCTGTTTCCACGTAGCTCTCTTTTAGAATGAGAAATTATCATTCCAATTCATATTAAAATACCAGAGGCAGCATATTTGTGTCCGAGTTCCAATTTGGCCTTGTGTCGACTTACTGGTATCATATAGCTTTCTTAAACCAAGTTTCCATGACGTTACAGCACACCTCGTTACAAAAAAAATGTTGTTCCTGTGTGTGCAGCTCTGCTGATTCTACTGACATGAATAATAATACAAAAACAACATGCCATAAGAAAGCAACACATTCCAGATAACTTGCTATTACGACAAAAGAGTCTGCAGTTTGCATTTCCCATTTTCTAACTAACACTAGTCGAATCAGGTCAAATATGGATCAGCTAAGACATTTAACATTAATGTTAATCGAGTGCGGTAAAACCATAAAGGGAAGCAAATAAATGTTCAGAGGGGCCCCCAAAACTTAATTCAGCCATTTCTCCACCCCTGTAAAGATGCACAGGGGACAGCGGGTTGGTTGTCACTTTTTACTCTTTATTATTTTCCTCAATCTGGTGACATGCTGCGAGGTTCTGTTCCGCGTTATATTGAAGAATAACTCTTCACCTACAAATACTGGGGTTGATTGTCACACGATATGGGGATGGTTGTCACAACATATGTTCTTGCTTTTACACTAGACAATAATGCAACATTTTTACTTTTTTTAAAAAAATAACAAAGTTTCTACTGTGTACAATGACAGAAAAAGTTGTATTTTTACTTATGTGAATATATCTATATATATGAAATGTTGACCCATGCTACAAAATAATACCTCAGCCTCCACAGAACTTGTGAACAAACAGTAAATAATTTAAATAAGTATTATATGGTGAGATATCCCACATTTTGATGTAAAAAAATAGAAAGAAAAAATATAAGACTTCTTCCTATAGGATTTACATGTGACAACCTGCCCCAACCAGACTTAATTTAATTCTCTTAGTACTATTGGGAGAAGCTACTGGTTTTGTTTTTATACCAAAAGACAACCAGTATCTGGTTCTATTTAACATGGCCACCAGTTCAAACAAACTCCAATATTACTAATAGTTATAACATAAATGATAAGATATGCATTTTTTACTTTGGGTATGAAAAAAAATGAAATATGTGCTAACCTTTATGTTAGATGCAATTGACCTCAAATTACAAGATGGTTGACTTCCAGACAACAGAACACAAATTTCAGCGTTAGCATCACCTGCCTGCACCATCTAGTTTCATAGCTATGAGCACTGTGACAACCAACCCCGCTCTCCCCTACAAATAACAGACTGCGATGAATAGACCTCCACTGCACTTCCATGGGACGGTGCAGAAATTAAGTTTATAAAGACTTCTGCAAAAGCTTTACAAAGTAAGCAGTTTTTGCTGCCAGTAACTTAATACCATAAAACACAATGTGCATTTTCTAAATGACAGAGATCTCAAGATTACCAAAACAGATTGTTACATCACAACCAATGGAAAAAAGGGGACTTTTTTAAATTTATTTTTTTAATCGCAATCCTATTTTTTTAAACCCCGGTATTAAGAGAAAAAACAGCATTATTGCAGACCGAAAACTTGAACACAACTTTAACACAAAATGTGCCTTGCATGTGCACAAATAGAGGTCTTAGTCTGACCCAATATCTACTCCTCCTCCTCACTTCTAACTACTGTATCACAGTCATTTTGTAAGGAACATTGCCATGCACTATTTTTTAGTAGTCGTACTGGTAATGAAAGATTGAAATATATCAATTGGGAAGAATAATGTGTGACACACGGAGACGTCGACTCAGCAGCTTGGAGTGCCTCGGTGTTACCAGGAGCTGACCCGGTTTCTTTTGTGTCGTTTCATTTAAACGCTCCTGAGGTTTTAATTGGCTGTATTGCTCTGTAAAGACCGCTCCCGCTTGATTGCACCCAGTATGCACTTTCATTCTGCAGCATTCATGGAGTCCTCCCGCCTCGGCTAGTTAACACAACAAAGTAACCACAAACCGTTAGCAACGCAAAGAAGCAAGAGTTTCAACTCTTTCGTCTACAATCATATACGATTCTGAGCCTGATAACTAAAATAACAAAACAACAACAATAATAATAATAATAATAATAATAATAATAATAATAATAATAATAATAATAATAATAATAATAATAATAATTTACAAGGCACAACTACTAAAAATACCCCCCTTTTCATTTCTGGGCAAATTCAAAAGTCTCCCACCAATACACGCAGCTGGAAGTTGTATGAAAATAATTTGGCCAATCCGATCCTCTAAAACAACACGGCAAAACTAATTAAATGTTTCTCTCTCTTATTTTTGAAAAAGAAAGGTAGTGGCAGCGAGCCCGAAACGCTTTATTCCCATCAGTTCAGTCGCCCAGAGCATCACTGTGGTTATCTGTGTACCCACAAATAGATGCTCTAAATACTGTGGCTCCGTTTGAGGCGTGCGTGTTAAGACACAGAGCTTATAACCAATTAGATTCACTCCTCTCCGTCGGTGCAGCTGCGAAGCGAAGCTCTTCATCAGACATGCAGACACGTGTCCGCTGTTATCAGTTTAATTACAGTTGCTATGACAGCAAGTGCCAGTGCTTGACAATAGCCAATGAGGCATTTGTAACAGCGAACCCAATTTTCAATGCAGCTTGCTTGCCTGCACAACAAAAAAAAACCACCCCTCCCCAAAAAAACAAAACAAACAACAACAAAAACCACACACACTTTCCAAGTTAATGTGCCCAGTCTGGTGGTCAGTATCCCATTATCTGCGACGTTCTGCGCGAACATTTTGAAGCCGTCTACTAAAACCTGTCACAATCATAGGTACACGTTACATTGTCGACAGCAATAAAAAGAAATGAAATAACCGCTTTGAGGAGGCGCACTGGAGTTAATAATACGCAATACTAACATGAATACCGAGCTCCGGTTACTTGCGAACAACAGACGCCTGCCTATACCCTTAACACACACACACACACATACATACACACACACACACATATATATATATATATATATATATATATATATATATATATATATATATATATATATATATATATAACTCACTCCTTACCGAAACTTTGATCCCTTTCCTGCATTTGTTGACAACCCCGTTCACAGTGCACACAACAAGTCCGGAGACGAAACTGTCCGCTCAGTCACTCACAGTTGCTGCGGGTAAGTGAACAGCTGTATGTAAAACCTGCCCAGCGCTGCCGGCGATTGCTAGCCTGTATTGTTCAGACTGACAGGCAGACGCACACCCCTAAAAAAAAAAAAAAAAAAAAAAAAAGAACGGCAGAATAAGAAGTGACTTGGTTGCTCCAGCAAAGAACGTAAATTACGTTTCACACAACGGCGAGGTTTGGGTCTTCTCGCCGAGCCTGCCAGTCGCTGCTTTTCAAGACGCTACTGGCCATGCCACATCTACAGTGCAGAATGCGATATGTCGCCTGTGGATTTCACGGTTGGTTTAAATGCAGTTGGCCTTTTCCATTACTTGGGGGGACCCTCTCCCCTTTTATGCATACAAATGTATCATTAGTAAGCACCACAACTATTATTAAAACAAATACATTAATAATGCAAACATTTCAGTGCTTCATATAATCTAGCCTACTGTGCCTCCATAATAAATCGCATTTGCAAAGGTTAAGCATAACAGTTAGCTCCTCCGATTCATCCATTACCTGCTATTTATGAACGCCAACGATTGTCGATTTGTTGTGGCTGGCAGGATAGACATAGAGAAAAGGAAAATGTGCATGTCCTATACCAGGTGAAATAGAGTAGGTTATACAATATATTATTAACTATGCGAGTGCAGTGGATTGTGCTCCCATCACTCAGAACATAGGCATTACTCTGCGGCGGTAAATAGTTCGGTTACATTTTCAGATAAAATAAAACCGACCTAATCATAATACCGAAACTGTTACGTAGAGCGCTAAAACTGTGCATGCTTTGTGATTGCTAGCATGCACTAGCCTCGCATTTTAATGCAATACTGTGTGTTGTGTTATTCGCCCTTTTCTTTTGGAGATCTGCCATTCGAACAGTTTCCAAACATTAACAATTAAGTAATACTGTTCGAAATGTCCCAGTCTCCTTTCCGGATATTCCAGTAAAGTAAACTGTTGACCACTAAGATTTGGGAACTGGGACAGAGTGTGTTGGTTTCTTACTGGCTATACGCAATTGGTAAAACAGAAGAATTGCAACAATTACCATGCAGAAAGTAATTATTTGACTTTGTATTTAAACCGACTATGTGCTTGTTTTGCTTGAACCCGCATCACCATTTGAAAGCCAGTGTCGCTCTGAGACAATGTTTGGGGCTGGTGAAAAACTGCGTTCTGTGCCTATAATATCCCAAATTGCAATAAACAAATACAAATGACATGCACAAAGGGTTACACTGTTAACATTACGTTAGTAGCAGCGTCTCTCTATCTCGTTCAGTAAACAGTGAATTCAGGCAGCTATACTGTGTAGCCTCGTCGTGTATTACTTACCTACTCAATTAAGCAATAACAAGGAGACGGTTTGAAACAAGCACCTGGGAAACAGCGTACCTTCCTCTCCTCGGGACGAGATATCATAAAAGAAGCATTTTCTCGAGAGCTACAGGTGCGCTCTCTCCTACCGTATTGATGGGCTTAGGAAAGTCATTGTGCGAGCTATGGAGAACACAGTCGAGCTTTATCCATTGCGAATGATCAAATTCCTCACAGGCGAGACACTTTATACAGCTAAGAAAAGTATATTCGCAGAGTTATTAACGAGTCGAGTACAAAACCACACACACTATATGGTTCTATCAGCGCATACAACAAGCCCATTCCCCCCGCTGTTATAATATAATATAATCGGAGGACAGCAGCGACTCGCAGACACTCGCAGTCAAGGGCTGCAGTGGTTAATAATCATTCAACGAGTCAGGAGGGAAGCAGCAGCTACCGCGCCGCGGTTCCCTGTGTTCATAACATAGATGGGAGCCAGTTGGGCTAGTGAAAGCCGACGGGTCAGGTCCTGGTGCGCACGGAACAAGCAGATGTGAGGCTAGAAATATATAATGGGTTCGAAAATTAGAGTTTGAAACTCGCATTTGAATGTTTGATGTTCTATCCCTTCACTTTGAAATACGTTACTGGTCTATTAAAGAGCACGAATATTTATTATTATTGTTATTACGCTGCTGGCTTAATTAAGGGACATACCTATATTTAACAATGTTTGAAAGGCGGTATATTTGCTCAACACTATTCAGTATTTCCTTCAGACGCGCAAAACAAAAACATAACGTATTGGTTTTTCAAATACATAATCGGCTTGTTATGTACATATTGTGTTTACTCTATGTGTTTATAACTGAAACAAGGTCTTATAAACAATATATAATTCAGGGTACCCAATCTTGAAGTAATAGTGTCATCTTAATGTTACAAAACTGAGAATTACAGACCTAGAGTTTCAACCATCCCCGTCCCCTCCCCTCCCGGGACACAAGGAAACATGCGGTTGTTGTTCAAACGTTTTCTTAAAATACACTTGAGAGCGACTTAAGTTTTGCCAGGAGGAAACTGACAATTTGGACGAACAGATCCAGCCGGCCAGTACATTTTAAACCCTGCTTCGACACCTCGTTGCAAAAACAAGAAAGTTAGCATGGGTTCTACTTGTGGGCACGTGCCCCTTGTAGCGTAGGTCTACCTTAACGGTTTAAGAGACCTTGGATTATATAGCCTACTGATTGATTGGTTTGGTTCCAATTTTCTAAAATGTTCAACACATTTCCTCTTGTCTTTAACTCCAATAGGAGGCTGTGTGGTTCAGTGGTTTAAGAAAAGGCTTGTAACCAGGAGGTCCCCGGTTCAAATTCCGCCTCACTCACTATCTCACTGTGTGACCCTGCGCAAGTCACTTAACCACCCTGTGCTCCGTCTTTCACGTGAGACGTTTCTGTAAGTGACTCTGCAGCTGATGCATCGTTTATATATCTTGTAAGAGCTCACTCCAGTGTGCCACGATAACAGGTCTCATTGAGCACAGCAGTCACTCAGGGGTCCTTTTTGTTCCCGGCTGCAGGAAAGCAATTGCTTTTACATCTTAAAAACAAGTTCATACTTTGCATATAGCAGACCGCGGTCGGGTCAACATCGCACTAGAGCTACAATGCAACAGCAGGTAGATACAACGTAAATTTAATAAGCATACGCATAATAGCAAACACAGGTACGAATTCTCTTCTGAGAAGTGTTGCACAAAAAAAAACTAAAAAACGCAACGGTATACAGTTGATTTTGGAGAATAACTTATTTTGCCAATGTTTCATTCTCTGTTTATTTATTTATTAGCTTCTGAGCTGTATAGCAGGTAGTACACCGTTCGTTGGGCATTGCAGTCTGCAAGCAAAAAGGTAGAAAAATAAATATACAACAAGCCAGTGTTGAAATATGATTGTGAACAGCAGTGTGGTAATGCAGTAATTAGAACAGCCCATTGCTTCTGCGGTTTTGATTTGTTGTGCATATGGAATCATACCACTGGAACGGGAAATTGTCAAAATAGGCAATTTGGGTCTTATTTAATTGATGACTTTAACAGGTCACGCATGCAATTTTAAATAGTAAAGGAACACGGTGCCACAGATGGTAAAATGCATGATACTTTTTAGAAGTTGTTTAAGATGCCTAATTACAGCACTACGTGGTCTAACATTTTCACACACGAGTGCCTATTGTTTCTGTATCGTGGTTACTGAGCGAAAATTGAAATTCCCTGATGTGTTCTGACACATTTCCACACGACTGAAGCTCAAAAATATGAGTGTGACCCTCATAAATTTGAAGAATTGAGAAGTATGGTAAAATGTTTTGGTGAGGTTTTAAAAAAAGAGTTGGTATATATCTTCATTCGCTATCCATATATAAGAACACACACAAACGCACACAATAATGCAATTCTATTTGGCTGCTTTTGATTTAGTTCTGCAGTGTTTGATGCTGTCAAATCGCTGGAATTCATTTTTCATACCGCCAAAAAGCACTGTGTGCTGTAAATAAGATTCAGCCAAGCATATATATTCCACTGCAGCTCGCATGTTGACATATCAATTCAATAAAAACACCTGTCTATCGCTCACTCGTTTAATTCTGTGTTAGAGAAAGAAACTGTGCACGACTTCCTGTGGTATCACCGCTGTTCAGTGTAATAATCGACCCCCCCCCCTGTAAAAAATGTCTGGAATGTTTTTTACAGACCCAGACCTTACAAAATAGGGGAGAGCGGGGTTGGTTGTCACTGTGCTCATAGCTATGAAACTAGATGGTACACACAGGTGATGCTAACACTGAAATTTGTGTTCTATTGTATGGCAGTCAACCATCTTGTAATTTGAAGTCAATTCTATCTACCATAAAGGTTAGCACATATTTCATTTATTTTTAATACCCAAAATAAAAAAAATGCATATCTTGTTATTTACGTTATAACTCTTAGTAGTATTGGAGTTTGTTTGAACTGGTGACCATGTTAAATAGAACCAGATATTGGCTATCTTTTGGTATAAAAACAAAACCAGTAGGTTTTCCCAGTAGTACTGAGAGAATTAAATTATCATGTAAAGTCTGGTTGGGGCAGGTTGTCACATGTAAATCCTATTGGAAGAAGTCTTATATTTTTTTCTTTCTACTTTTTTACACCAAAATGTGGTATATGTCACCATGTAATGCTTATTGAAATTATTTTCTGTTTGTCCTCTGGTTCTGTGGAGGCTGTGGTATTATTTTGTAGCATTTGTCAACATTTTGTAGCATGTGTCTGTCTTTGTACATAGTAGAAACTATATGTTAATTTAAAAAACAAACAAAAAATGTTGCATTATTGTCTAGTGTAAAAGCAAGAACATATGTTGTGACAACCATCCCCATATCGTGTGACAACCAACCCCAGTATGGGACAGGTTGTCACAGGTGACCGGCGCATTTTCAACCATCTAAATATCATATTTGGAATAAAGTTATACAGACCCTCGCAGTATGTCACCAGATTGAGGAAAATAATAAAAAGTAAAAAATGTGACAACCAGCCCCGCTCTCCCCTATATGTTATGATCTATTTAAATTGGCGATTTTTAAACTTGAGCCGCACTAATAAAATCAACAAAATGAATCAATGAAGCCTTCCAAATGCAATTAGAAACCTGTCCATCTAATAATCAACACTGAGAGCTGAAAAGTACCACTGAAATACATTGCTAAAGGCAGATATATATAGGGGTATAGCTGCTATGCATTTACTTGTAAATGTCCTTGCCTCATTTACCATTGAACAAACACAGATAAACAGCAATGAAACTACAAAGCTATGTGTTTTCAAATTGACTTTCCGTAATAAGATTGCGCTTTCCTGCTTTTGTAAGAGTCCATCATGGGTATTGCTATTGAACGATAACTGAACCAATATTAAAAGAGTAACACATTACCACCTCCCTTTTACATTAGCATACATATTCCAATATTCGAACCATCGCTGCTTGAATTGTGTACCGTGGAAAATTAATGACCAGGTTATATTTGTGCAGAAACACAGCACAGTGGTACCAAAAATCATTTTACTGCCCCATGCGGAATGACTGGGTGGGGCACGTGCTCACCGTTGTACAAGAGAAATGCGTTTCTACAATATCTGCCCAGAATGGCCAACTTTAGAGAAAGAGTGCTGCTTTATAAATAGCTTGAAAGATTATTCAATCTACACTAATTAGTTTAATTAGCATGGTGTGGCCTTTAACAACGCTCTAGGTAATAAACTAGGTAGAAGACTCTCAGCTGTGAATTTGGACAAAGAAACAGAACTGGGTTGATAATCAAAATCTTAGGATCCTGAAATGTCACTGTCAGCATTCGTAGTAGTCTGTCTGAGTACCTGTGTTCAGGTGCTGATGTTTCTCTTTTCTTTAACATTATTATTATTATTATTATTATTATTATTATTATTATTATTATTATTATTATTATTATTCACAATTGACCAGATTTGATTAATATATTGACATAATCTATTACTTGCTTTAATCTAACCTAATCGATAATCTGTATTTCTATAATCATAGCCTGTCCAATACAAAAAAGTAATAATTCACTACTATGATGTCACAGTCGTTATTCACTGCTATGATGTCACAAAGTCATAATTCGCAGTTCTGATGTCTGAAATGTGACGATTGCTTTCCCTGTCAATCACCTGCTGTGTTTGAACTTTCAGTTCACAGAGAGAGATAGAGAGAGATCGAAAGGCCTGCAGTTCTACAAGATACTAACAAGGTTGTCAAACACTTACTGCAAATTTTGTTTTACATTACACAGTAACAGTTTACATTGTGTCTCTAATTACTGTGTATTTACATATTTACCGTGTCCTCTGAACACCTCTGAAATTTATCAACTCGTTCTGTTAATTGAATTCTGCTGTCATTCCTCTTCCTGTGGTGACATCATAATCTAATTACCATTTTGTTTGGGTGTTGTGGTAAAGAGTGAGTACCTAAATTCAACGGCGCTGTTGAGAGTTGACTCAACAAAAATGTCACTATTGTCACAACACACTGGCTATTTAGGAACACTTCATTGCATTCAAGTTTTTATTAAATGTGCTGCATTACTTGTTAGTCACCAGCTCTCAATGGTGAGTTTAGGAATGATTTGGAGAGTTGTTGCTTCTCAGTGTTGAATTTAGGAAGACAGCCATAATTAGGCTTCTAATAATTCAGCCGGCTAGCTGCAAACTGAACTCCACTTTGTCAAGCTTCCGTCCACAGTGACGAGCGTCACAACACTTTCTTCATCTTTCACCATGCCATGACTGTTGTGCTGTTTGTGCGTGTGTGTGCGTGTTCCTTTTATACAGTTAAAGGAAATGGCTAAAATATATGGCAGGCCACATTTCTGAGAAAAAGAGAGAGCGAGAATGGAATTCATAGTTAGCATTCACATCCATACTATCATTTCCCCCTAAAATGTAAGAATAATTAGATGGGTCATAAAATTGTCCTCTTTTCATTATGACTGATGAAATGATTAAAGCCGACAGGGTATTACCTGACAGTAATTAGGTTTTATCATGAATTCAATTATTTGAAAGCAGGCTATCTTCCCAATCATGTAATTTACTGAGAGATGTTTTAACCGAGAGAGAGAGAAAGAGATGCGCACACACGCGATCCGTCTTTTATAATCATATGAATTATTCACAGGGAAAGAAAATAACCCTACGAAGACATGCCAAGAATGCTTCACACAGACCGATAGTGACTGCTGCACGATGAAATACCAGCCCGCGCAAAGCCAACAAGAGAGGTGGAATTTAATCATTTTCTGCTGACACCTTTTGTCCCCCCATAACCTTTTCCCTCTCCTAGCGAGAAATAAAAAAGAAAGAAAAGAAATTGCAGCTTAAGTCAAGCAATGAAGGTTAAGGTCATCTTTAACCAGGCAAGCAAATAAACAGTTTAATCAAAGGCTCAGAGAGAGAGAGAATAAAAAGAGAAATCTTTCAGAAAGGATTGAAGTAATGCGCTATTTCCTCGTGTGATTACCATAACACGAGCTGCACGTCAACCACTTGTCTGACTGCATAGGTAAAGAGTCACTTGTTTAATCCACCCTCCCCTCCCAACTAAATAAAATAGGCATTAAGCCATAGCTTCCAATTCAATACCACACAAGAAAATAAATAACCTACCTTTATTCAAAGGTCTTCCTCAGAAATAGTTTGTTTTTTCTGCCACAAAGGGTGAAGGACTTAAACCACGCAAATCTGTCCTTGTATATATATATTTTACTTCTCTTGGCATCCCAAACCCCCGATTTAAAAAATAAAAAAATAAAACATTTTAACAGTAAAAAGAAAGACAAATATTCTTTCAAAGTGTAATAGTCGACAAAAACAATCTAAAAAAATAGAAAGTCTTACTTCACGGTAACACTGCTGGCTTTCTACTGTGCTTTTTCTGTTTAAAAACTGAGCAACAGGGATAAAAACCAGCACCTGTCTTTTCTTTCTCTCTCTCTCTCTCTCTCTCTGCTGATCAGAGCCGGCCGTTGCATCTCCTTGGTATTTAAGAACCTCGTAGGGTCCCTAGCTAGTTACCTCCTGCTCCTCCAAGAAGCTGACAAGTGCTGTTCGAGGAGACTGCACATGCTGCTCTAATGGACCTCATTAAGCTCTACTTACAGACGTTCTTTTAACATAATTGATCTGCGGTGAGTTGAGAGGACTGTAATTTATTCCCTAGTCCCCAATTATGGTTGGGTAATTAAATCCCCAACCTCCCGTTTTTCACATTCACCCTTCTAACATTCCAAAATATCAAAGTATCTCTTTTTCACAAAGCAATTTGCTTCTCTCCCCCTGTCCCCAGACTGGACTCCACTCACAGAATTGACAGTCAGATCTGCCAGCCTTTGTAAGTGATGCCAGATTTAATAGCGCATTCAATCCACTGACAGGCAAGCTCTGTCTTATTCCCTTTCTCTTCTCGTTTTTGAAACAGGGGGAAAAAAGAGAAGAGGAGAGGGAAAAAACCTAACTGATATAGTTTGTACTTCTGATAAAAGCTTCCAGTGATAAACCCTGGCAGGGGAGGTGTGTTGTTTCCATGAGAATCCTTTTATCTTTGTTCCTTAAAGTTTCCATCGGCGGAATTACAATGAAATGGGACGGAAGGTAGCGCTCTGAAATGGTAAGAAGAAACGCAGGGAAGAAAGCAAACAAATGAAATGGTGTCGTCCACATGGGAGCGATGAAGCCAAACTGGAGCTTTTATAATGCCAATCAGCAGAGCTGTTATCATGGCTCTAATTAGAAGACAAACCAGTGTGGGGGGGGGGGGGATGCAAATGTTCTACTTTTGCACGTAAAGGAGCAGATATTTTGCTATCCTTGCTATTAATGGATGATATTCATTCCGAGCGTGCGTGCACCTCAGTACATATTTATATTACATTTAATATATTTGGTTTTATTTAAATATCTCTATTATTAAGGGACTAAGAGGTTAATGTAAAATGCTTAATCAGTTATTCGGAAGGCATAAGGGGAATGATTTCAATTTGCAGCGGAATTGTTGCCGAGTGTCATTATTAGCAGATTTAACTGTTTGAAGAGAGTGTCTGTCAGAATAAAGGTAGTGGGGCCCTGCTAATCATCAATATCGGCCTCAGGCCAGTGAGGGAGGGAGCAGTTCAGTCTCCATAGCTAACCCTAACCCTTTGTCTTATGGGGGAGCAAGCAGTTTAGTCTCCATGGCTAATCCAAACCCTTTCTCTTAGGGGGTGAGCGAGCAGTTCAGTCTCAATGCCTCAGGCCTGCCCTGCACTGGAGGGAGCACCCTTTCTCTTAGGGGTGAGGGAGCACTTCAGTCTCCATGCCTCAAGCCTGCCCAGGACTGGAGGGAGCACCGTGGTAATATAAAATGTATTGCACGTGGCGGTCTCTTGAGTGTTTGTGTTACTAAAGTTTAAGATGACATTGAAGTTTTACAGATTGGTTTCCTAGTTAAACATCACCTTTGTTTAACGGGGGGGGGGGGGTTAAAAGAGTGTCTACACACCCTCCTCATCCTATTTCTTGTTCTCTACTATGTGCTTGTTAAATGATAGCGTTGAATATATATTTCACAGCATACAAGCAGCCACTCGTCTTCCTGTAGTCTGTGCTGGCAGTTCCAATCACTGAATAAAAGTACCTTTTATTTGGCATGCATAATGTAAACAAGGCTTGCTAAGGAAGCACAATGAAGAGAAAATCAACACTGTGAAGCACAACTCATAATGACGGAGATCTCCTATTAAAACGACTATGTCACACGGTGGCTTAGAGGGGCTTCGTCTCCTCCTGTGAATGGGGTATGTACAGTTGGGTATCTGGAGTTAGATGGACACACAGTTCTATTTGTAATCCTTCCCACTGAGCACTATACTATAGCAAGTCTACCCAAATATGTATTTATTTGCATTATTTCACAGTATGCTTTTTTTTTTCATTTTTTCCACTTTTAACCCATTAAGTGTCATTGCTCTCATTTGAGGACAGACTGCTTTGTAATTTAGAGCATTGACTTGCTTCTACTTACCTGCCACTTATATTTCCTCTAACTGTATTGTTATGAGAACTTATAAACTGCAAAAGTGAAGTTTTAAACGTTTCAGATTACATACATACATCTTGTGTTGTGCATTTTTTTTAAAGATAATTGGATTTGGTACTCAGCAGGTTACCTATTAACCCTGACTTCCCACAGTTATCCATTGCTGGACCTTGCTTGGTTTTTTGGCCCCAAGAGTATTTTAAAAACTCACATGGTCACTCTTCACAAGCGGCCATCTTTATACCAGGAGACACAATCGTGGTCAACCACGGAATTGGAGTGGTCGGCAGGTTTAATGAATGGCGCAGATCTTAATAAACTATATTATAAAGATGCTAGGTGTGTATTAGATTGTGGGTTTTGCTTTCTCAACTTTACCCTTGTTTTTCTACCCAATTATTATTAAAAGTGGGAAGAGGTAAACAGCTCCTTACTTACTTTGCAGCACTTCATATGATCTTAGTCATCAGTTTTTGCAGCTTTTCTGCCCCGACTTAATTCAGGTCAATGTCAGAAAGACCTTTGCTTAAAGCAGAAGGAATTTTTATTCTAGGATTTAGGGGAACAGTGTGTGTAATATTTAAACAAACTCATTACTTTCAAGCTGGTCTACGGATCATTAATCAGCTGTGCAACAAAGATCACCTTGCAGAAGTTTGTAGAAACTCGGATAAAACTTGAAAACTCTTCAGCACTGAACAGCAGAATGCCAGGAATACTGTTATTGGAAATTTCCCAAAAAAGAATAACAGATTTTTTTGGTAAATTCTCAGTGGCACCACATGCTAAAATTAACTTGTCACAAATGCAGCTAACTGGGGCTAATACTAAAAACACACGTGCACTGTGACATTCTGGACGAGCTAGATGTCCCTTGTGAAAAAATTCAGCAGCATGACAGCAGAGCTTGTGACTGCTAGTCTACAGCGACTGCTGTAAATAAAACACAGGTGTTCAAGCTGTTTTCACAAGTAAACCTTTCTAAATTGCAGTTTTAAGTGGAACATAACAGTAGATGCGTTTTTCCTCTAAATGTTTAATGATAAGCAACCGTATGCATGGCTTCCATCATATACAGGGGTGCTAGTTTTGTTCAGTGGGTTTTCAGCACCCTTACTTTAAAAACTGTTTCAGCACCATTGAGTAGTGCTGTCTGTGCAGTAACATTAAAATCAAACCAGCCTTTCAAACACAAAGTGAAAAGCAGTACAGCCATTCAAAACATGTGGGGGATTCATGCTAACGCTTTGTGTGTGTTTTCTTCTTTTTTTACTTAATGAAAAATAAAGTACACCATTAAACAGAAAAACCAGGGTGTGTGTCAGTGTGCAGCTGTGGTTATGAGTCTAATGAGTGGCCTGTGGTGATAACAAGACTTTCTATTTCGTTAATGCCCTCTGACAGCTTTGCCTGAACATTCCTACTCGCTATAAGCAGACGAGGAAGTTATACATTTGCATGTGAGCACACCTATATGCTGTAGGGCTGGCTCTGTATCAAACACATCTTGTTCGTAAACCTCCTTTTAATTTTGGACGAAACACTATAAACACCTGTTGCCACACTCTCAAGATAGCATAATTGTGAATCGATGTGATGAGTCTGTAACAGGAGGCTGGGTGTGAACTGGCGACCCTGCACACAGTGAATGAGTGTCTTAACCACTGTGCAAAAGAACAAGGCTTGTCTGCATCCATGGTTTTAGAGCTTTTAACCTCATCTCACCAACAGGGGGCAGAATCCATAACCACAGTGCATCACACAGCACTGCCTGTTACCAAGTCTGCAAAGTACATTTTTGTGTGTGTGTTTCTCGTAAGCCTCTAGTCAGTTTTGAAATCTTGGAACCTGATGAAAACATCAGCTGAACTGTGTGTTGACTTGAGTAAAATTTGAGCTCGGGAGGGAAGGAGGGAAAGCCAGGCAATGAAAAAAGGGTAAATCAATTTTTAATCATACAAAATGTAATGCTAACTTTAGCAAAATAATATAAAAAGTCATTTTCTATAGTGTGAATTTATATGGGTTCTGATTTCTCTATTGCAGACATGCTATGATAGCCCTTTGTTTCTCTCCTTCCCCCAGCTGTGCAGTGGAATGGAAATGTGCACACTCGTAACAAGAGCAACGTCACAAAGCATCAGGCTGGAGGAGTCGATCTTTCTCGCTCCATTTTCCCTATCAACCCTGTAGCCATTTTAATATTTTTCCAGTGTCTCTGTTCATTTCCAGAGCCAAATGTCGTTTTCCAATGCAGTCTGTTTGAAATGAGTGCTGTAAAGCCCTGAACACTGCATGCGTCCGTTGGTCATTGCTCAGCCATCTAGGGTGGAATATCTCAAAATGTCAATCTGAGGACGATGGCTGAACCTACGTCAGCAGTCCACTGGCTACCAGGCTTGTTTAATAAAATGCACAGCTTGTTTGATTCATTATGGTCTGAACACAGCCAGCATTTCAACTGTTAAGTATCTTCAAAGGTCTTGTTATTTACTGGGGTTTTTTTTGTAATGTTCTGATGCTCCAGCATTGTGTTGTTATCACTTGTCTCTATATCTGTCTCTGTACTGGCTTTGAGCTGGCTTGTCTGGAGAATCCTAACTGCTTAGCACTGAACAGACTTCCTCATTCTGTTCCCACCATGTGACATTTCGACTGGTCCAGCATTATAGAGAAGGAGCGCTGGTGAGAGCAGCCAGCTGAAAGGTCACTTTGTCACACGATTTGATATAGAAGGAGGAATGTCTGTACAGATTTAAATGTCCAGGAAAGTATGGGTTAATGTAGGGCTTGTTTTAATTTTATTTTAAACAAAATGCATTTGTGTAGCTTGCTCACTCAGCCTCCTTTTAGCCTGAAAAAAACCCAGCTTTGTTAAATCTATAAAATTACCCATACTTTATTTGAAATCTGCCTCGCCTCTGTCTGGATACATTTGTTGGTCCAGTAATTTTGCCTTCTTCGTGACCAGCACACTCCTTACAGGAGCGCTTATCTGATTGCATTGCACGCATGGTTGAGTGATTGAACATGTGGTAGAGCCATCAGTTTGTGAGCTTGGTCTTTTTGTTTTTGTTTTCCAACTGCAGTCCTGCTCTGAGTCTCTAGGGCGGCGCTATCCCATTCTGACACTACCTGTGACAAGAGAGCGCCGTGGCCCAAAATTTAATTGGTAGGAATTAAAGACTAAAATCTGCAGTTTAGCGCTGTTGCCAAAACAAAAGGTTTAAACATAATACAGAAACATACACAAAACTGCGTCACTTCACTTAACAGATACAAACACACAGATCAAAACTCACCAAACTCCCTCCAACAGACAAAGGATTTCAACTTCATTTTATAGGTGTGGCCACTCCTATATTAACATGAAGTAACTAATTGGGAATGGCCACACCTGTGATTGCCCCCCCCCCCCCCCGGCACACTATTTACTGCCACACACAGCAAGTGATCATTGCATTGATTTCTGTTGCTTTATTTTATTTATTTATTTATTTAGCATTTATTTCTGAAAATTAATGTGTTAATTTCTTAGAGCAGAGCCTCTTAATTTAGACTGTAGGACATGTCCGGGATAGTTGTAACACTAATCTATTACACAGAGAACATAGGTTTGACTGTAGAATGAAGAAGAAAATTGCACCAAAGTGATCCCCATTAAAACCTGCAGACCCGCGACAGTCATTGTACAACTGGTCATTATCAGCATGTGATTGAATGTGCACTCCATTCATTGATGGGTTGTGTGCGTGTGCGTGGAAGGGTTGAATGATGGTGTGTGTGTGTGTGCAGGGGTTGCCTGGTGGGGTGTATGTGTGTGTGTTTGTGTGTGTGTGTGCAGGGGTTGCATGGTGGTGTGTGCGGGCAAGTGTTGGATGGTGGTGTGTACGTGTAGGGTTTGCATGGTGGTATGTGCGTGCAGGGGTTGCATGGTTGTGTGTGTGTGCAAGGGTTGCATGGTGGTGTGTGCGTGCAGGGGTTGCATGGTGGTGTATGTGTGTGTGTGCAGGGGTTGACTCAGAAATGTCTTCATCTAGACAATGTCGGGAAGCTGTAAAAAAGGCCAACAAGATGCTCGGATATAGTTTGAATTTCATATATATATATATATAAGTGTTGAATTTCAATCAACGGAAGTAATGTTAAAACTGTACAATGTATTAGTAAGACCTCATCTTGAATATTGTGATCAGTTCTGGTCATCTCGCTACAAAAAGGATATTGCTGCTCTAGAAAGCGTACAAAGAAGAGCGACTGGAATTATTCCGGGTTTAAAAGACATGTCATATGCAGACTGGCTAAAAGAATTGAATCTATTCAGTCTTGAACAAAGAACACGATATGGCGACCTGATTCAAGCATTCAAAATTCTAAAAGGTATTTACACTGTCGACCCAAGGGCCTTTTTTCGACCTGAAAAAAGAAACAAGGACCAGGGGTCACAAATGGAGATTAGACAAAGGGGCATTCAGAACAGAAAATAGGAGGCACTTTTTTACACAGAGAATTGTGAGGGCCTGGAACCAACTTCCTAGTAATGCTTTTGAACCTGACACCCTGGGTTAATTCAAGAAGCTGCTAATAACCAAACGAGCAAGATGGGCCGAATGGCCTCCTCTTGTTTGTAAACTTTCTTAGGTTCATATGTTCTGGTGGTGTGTGCATGCAGGGGTTGCATGGTGATGTGTGCGTGTGTGTGTGTGTAAGGGTTGCATGGTGGTGTGTGGGGTGCAAGTTTGGCGCGGAAGACAAGGGGGTGCGGGTCTGAGTAAGGGGCGGAGGGAGCGAGGGGATATAAGGGGGTGCGTGGAAAAGACCAGGAGAGTAGAGAAGGTAAGCGTGAGAGAGGAAGGTGTGCGTGGATAGGTAGTGAGAAGGATAAAGGAAAACAAAAACTACTTGTAATCGTTTTATTTCATTTTCGACTCCCAGTTCCCTTCCCTCAATTCATGATTTTATTTAATTAATTATTGTACAAAAATAAACGGCTTGAACCTTGATTACTCACGGCTCCAATCTCATTTCTGTCCCAGAAGAACTTGAAAAGGCTTCAGTACATTTCAGTTCTCAACCCTTAAGAGATAAAAATATGATGTCAGCAAATGTCTTTGAAAGACAACCTTCATTATTATAAAACTATTAGTGAAAATAAAGGATACACATTTGAGTGAAAAGAGAAACAACCATTTAGCAATTGTGTCAGAGTTCTGGAAATATTGAAATGTAACAACAACTGACAATTGAAGCATTAAAACGTAAAGCTTGAAGGTTTCCAAAGCTATTAAAAAAATAAAATCCATCATTAAAAAACAAGAAGAATCTGTTTTCAAATTAAACATAATATAGGTAAGAGCTGCTTCTCTCTGGAAGGCAATGGCCCTAAATGATTTCTCCACCCAATAAAAACTTAATTCATTGCCCTTCGCAGCTGAATTGTGTCAAGGCTGCGTCCCCTCCCATAATCAGCAATCTGCGATGTCCAGGCAGATCTGAATATCTCATCCGCAGTTTGCTTCAGGACTTGAGGAGCACGACTCTTTGTCATCTTCATTACATTTCATACCTCTGGAACCTATAACATATTAATCTGCACTGCAAATATTTCATCAGCCTTCCCTGACCGGGGCAGCATGCAATCATTCAGCAGAGAGCACGCCAATACTGAGAGATGAAGAACTAGAAGAAAAAAAAAGTATTTTATTATCAGGACTTTGAGAAAAACAAATTAGGCTACATAGAAAAAAGTGTGTGTGTGGGGGGGTGGGTGGGTGAAGCATTATTAGAAAGACAACGAAAGCTATCCTGGCAAAGTTCTGTGCTTCGATTTATGCAGGGTTTATTCAATTATTGTATTGCATGCGTCTGACATATGGTCAATATTGCAATCTACTAGTGATCAGAGTAAAGCAACATGCCCCAGAGCAGCTTGGGATTTCATTAGGCTTCTTTCAAAGCACCCGCTGCAACCACACATATATTTGGAAACACAAATTTAAAGTTGTTTTTCCCCCTCCTCCTCCTCCTGTTATGCCAGTGTTACCAGAAGCCATAACACCCTTACCTCATGCAATATGCGCTCGTTTGTATCAGTTAAAACAGAATATACTGTAGATATGTATTTAATAACTATGAACTCTGGAAAAAACACATTGATAGAAGTATAACGTACATATTTAGTTGCGTAATGAAAGTGGACTAGTTCAGTATAACACTTTACATTGAGTCTCTATGAAAGGGCAGAGGAGAGTCCTTCACGTAATTAGAGGGGACAGGCTAAAGTCCTTCTGATAAAATGTATTGTTTATGTTCTCGCTCTCCCTCACCTTCTTTCACCTTCCAAACACACACGTTATTAAACACGTAACCATCTCCGAATTAACAAATTCTATATATAAATTGTATACCAAAGTCACTACACAGGAAATATGAATTGAAACTCCAGCCGATGAAGTGCCACTTGTTTTATCAAGAAGTTAAATACTTGGGCCATATGGTGAGCAACGAGGGGGTGAGCCCGATCCAGAGAAGTTGGTAGCAGTAAAAACATGGCTTCCACCAGCCACTATCAAGCAGGTGTGATCTTTTCTTGCGTTTGTTGGCTACTACCGGTGCTTTATCCCCCAGATTGCTGGGCCGATACATAATTTATTAGCGGGGACGATGGCCAGCAGCCAGGAAACTGCCCCAGTGACATGGACAGCCGAATGCCAAGTTTCATTTGACATGCTGAAGCAAGTCCTTCTTCATTCCCTGTGTTGGCCTTCACGGATTTCACCCAACCACTCAAGCTTTACACAGACGTCAGCTTAAGGGGTCTGAGGGCTGTGCAAGAAGGAATTGAGAGTGTGATTACTTACGCCAGCCATAGTCTTCATCCTACTGAGAGAAACAATGGAAAATACAGCTTGAGATATTAACCCTTAAGTGGGCAGTTACTGAAACATGGAAAGACTACCTATGGGGGCGCCATTCATGGTGTTTACAGACAACAACCCACTGGTGCACCTAGATACAGCAAGACTGGGGGCAACTGAACATCGCTCGGTGGCCCAACTGACCAATTCCCAGTTTATTATTAAGTATTGGCCTGGCTGCAACAATACAAATGCCGATATTCTGTCCCAGAGACCAGAAGGGGTAGAAGAAACCAGGCAGGGGGCCAAAGTAGAGGTGAGAGTGACCTTCCAAGGTGGAGAAGAGCGGCCATGGACAATACGTGATTGGAGACACTGGCAGGTGGAAGGTCGAGTGCTCAGAGCAGTGCAGTCTTGGATCCATCCAAACAAAATCAGATGGTCTTGGTCAGAAGTGGGAGCAGTTACAAGTGCTGGGAATGGTCTTTATGCAGCAAGAGAAAGAACCAACCAGAAGGAAGAGCCAGACACAAGTTGTGGTGCCTACATCACTGAAGCACGTGTTGTGGGAACATTACCATCTATGATTAGGCCACCCTGGGCCAGAGAGGAACCTCTGAAACATCAAAAGAGGTTTAATTGGGTGCATATGCGAGGGATACATAAGTGGAACAGAACCTGCCACCAATGTGCCTTGACCAAATGTGGACCGGAGAACCATATACCTATGACCCCGATAGAGAGTACTTACCCCATGGAGAAGATGGCAGTGGATTATTTTTCATTGGGGAGATCAGGGGACATCCCCACCATGGATTTATTCTTTAAGTTTACCTGGGCAATTCCTACTCGAGACCAAACTGCTCTACTGTGAAGATGTTATGGAAACATGTAATTCAACCATTCGGCTGCCCAGAGAGCCTCCACTCCCATCGCTGACTTAATTTTGAGTCAAGTCTTGTAGCGGACCTCTGTAAGATGTATGGGTGTATGAAGAGCTGGATGACCCTCTACTATCCCCAGGGTAATGGACCCTGTGAAAGGTTCAATCAGACCATGTTGTATATGAAATGGTTTATTTAGATTTCCAGAAAGCTTTTGACAAAGTCCCGCATAAAACATTAATTAATATTTTTTTAGGATGCCATTATCGATGTTGCACACTCAAAGAAATCAAGCAGGTTAGATAGACATGATCTCCCTTTCCTAAAACCATGTTGACTGTCTTTCCAGGATACTGTTACCATATAGGCAATTTTCCATTTTGGATCTTATTATAGTTTCCATAAGTTTGCATATAATAGAAGTCAGGCTTATTGGTCTGTAGTTACCTGGTTCAGTTTTGTTTCCCTTTTTGTGGATCAGTATTATGTTTGCAATTTTCCAGTCAGTTGGTACAACCCCTGTGTCAAGAGACTGTTGCATGATCTTGGTTATCAGTTTGTAAATAACTTCTTTCATTTGAGTACTATGGGGAGGATCTCATCCAGCCCAGGGGATTTCTTTATTTTAAGAGCTTCTAGTCCCTTTAACACTTCTGCCTCAGTTATGCTAGTTATTTAAAACTGGATAGGAACAGGTTGACATGTGGGGCATGTTGTCCGAATCCTCCTTTGTAAAAACGTATCATTTAATATATTTTCTTCGTCTGTGATTTTGCCATTTGTATCTCTTAGACATTTAACCTGCTCTTTGAATGTTCTCTTACTGTTGTAATAATGGAAAAAAACATTTTGGAACTGGTTTTAGCCCCCTTAGCAATGTTAATTTCTATTTCCCTCTTGGCCTTTCTAACTTCCTTTTTGACTTGCATGTTCAGTTTCATGTACTCTTTCTGTGTACTTTATTTTTGGTCACTTTTAAACACTCTGTAAAGTGCCTTTTTTTGCTGAATATTTTTTTTAAATTGATCTATTAAACCATTTTGGCAATTTAGTTTTACATTTAGATTTGTCTACTTTAGGGATGTAATTGAGCCTGTCCACGTTCTCAGTGATATGCATGACAGAGGCTCCTGGAAGGCAGCACACTGTTGTAGTAAGGGGGTCCAAACTAAGAACTAAACTAAGAACTAAACTTGCTGTGTTTCTCAATATGAAGTCCCCAACAATCATGACCTCCCTTCTTTTTGCTGTCTGGCCACCATTGTTAATAGGGTCCTGGATGGTGTTCCTTTTGTTCTCTTGATGTTGGTTTTGCTCATCAAAATTTTGAAGTGGCTCAAATGTGTTGGATGTTTTCATTTCTGGTGGTTGTGTTTTACGTCTGTTGATAATGGACGACCACGTTTTCTTGAGCCAGGGTTGCGCACATCTCCCAAAAATTGTATCAGTAAGGCTTTCCTGAAGGTTTTATGGAGAACAGGTAGCTGTCCTGATTCCACCTTCATCAAACTGAACAGGATAGCACTGTTCACAATTGCTACTTCCAGCAGCCAAAAGAACATCTTCCTCCACCACTTCAGAGACTTTCTTGTGAAAGCATAGCTGGCACAGTAGTGATCCGCCTGGTCCACTGCACCCATCTTGCTGGTGTAATCACAGATAACTGAAGGCTTGTCCAGCTCAATTGCTCCTCTCTTGATGGAGCGCTGTACCTTCTCATAGTCAGTGCCATGGAATGTGCTCAACATGAGCACTAGTCTTTTGTCCTTCTCATTTTGAGGCCTTGCTTCACAGGTACTGGCAATCCTCTTCTGCTGACCATTACTGTTCCAGTAAGGTGGATTTTAATTTTTAGCAGTTCCAAGGCCAGGTCGTAACCTGTGTAAAATCTGTCTGTAAACAAATGAAAGCCATGTCCATTTGTTGTCTGCAGCAATGTTTCCAACAGGTGAAGAACAATTCTTTATGAAAACAACATGTCAGGTCTCAACACAAAGTCTGTTGTTGGGCTATCAGAGTAAGGAACAATAGCAGATACATAATGTTAGGTTATTACCATAACCCTGGTTCCCTGAAAAGAATGACAACCATTACCGAATGGGAAGAGCCTCTCTGTCCATCAATCACTGAGCATATATATAAAAAAGCTGCCCTCCCACCTCCTGCTGAAGAGGGTCATCCTCACAGTAGCATATCTCCATTTTCTTTCAAAATAGGGGAGTCCGTCTGTTCATATGCCAAACGTATGGCATCTGCCACCCAGTATGCTAGACGTTGCTTCAAAAGGGCCTGACCTCTAGAGTGGGACCCATAGCAGACAAACAGCTGGTTGGACTGTCTCCAGGATGCTGTCCTATCCAGGTAACAGCGCAGAGCCTGGACCGGGCAAATCGTGTGCTGTCTACTGTCCTCCTCCGACTCGTGCAGGGGAGGTCTGAAAGTTTCCAAAAGCACTTGCACTTAGAAAATGTGCAAGGCGCCAGCGAGAGGCCAAACGGCAGCACACAGAATACGTACACATTGCCTTGAAAATATTTTCTGTGAGCGGGACGGATCGGAACATGGAAGTAGGAGTCAATCGATGTAAACCAGTCACCCGGCTGGACAGATTGGAGGATATGCTGTGCGGTCAAAATGTTGAACTTCCTTTGTTTGAGGAACATGTTGAGGACCCTGAGGTCCAGAAAAGGTCTGAAACCCCCGTCCCTCTTGGGCACCAGGAAGTGCCTGGAGTAGAAGCCACTGAGGGCATTGCTTGGGTTTACCAAGCGCAAAGCATTGTTCTGTTGAAGATTGGCGATCTCATGTTGAAGGAATATTACGCAAGCTGGTTCGACGGTGGTAAGGAACACACCCTTGATGGGTGACGGGCCTAAGCGGAATTGCGGAGCGTAACTGTGTCTCACAGTCGATAGTCGATAGCCTTGCCATGGGTCGTGTCCAGTGGTCAGTCCGGTAGTGAGGGGAGAAGGTGGCAGCCAGAGCCACGTCTTTTTTAGGCCCCAGTCTCGGTTTCCAGCCGGAGAACAAGTTATCCCCGGCCGGCGGTGGTCCATTACCACTGGTTCTTCCTCTGCCTGCTTGCTTGGTCTGGGGTAGAGGGCGGCGTTCAGGCCCTGTTGCCCCTGCAGGCTAGGAAGGCCACCTAGGGCATTGGCGGTAGGGAGGAAGGTGCGAGAATTTCAAAGCAACCTTCGTGGCCTTGTGGGACCTCTCAAGGCTCACATCAATGGTCGCTCCGAACGTCTTCCCCAGTGTTATAGGGGCATCTAACTGCGCCACCTTCTCGTTCTCCACGACCTTGGCCTGGGTTAGCCAGAGGTGTTGGCGAGCGGCCACCAGCGCCGCTAGAGACCTGCCTGATAAACAATATCTTCCCCATTAGGTCAGTCTTTGCCCCGGTCTCTGCCTGAAGCTCTCCCGCGTCTGTCTCTGTTGCCCGTTCCTGCAGCCTCTCCACTAGCTGAGAGTGGTAAAGTACCAGTATGGCCATTGCATTTGCCGCTCGGACTAATAACGCTGCCAACGCATATGCTTTTTTGAGCACGGCATCAGAAGTCCTGCATGGCTTTAATGGGCAACTAGGGTCTTTGTCCCTTCTGATGAAGGTGGATCCGTGTACCAGCACTGTGCATTGTGACTGTGTCCCCATTAGGAGGGAACGTGCCTAAGCCAGCTTCTTGGACTCCTGTGGTGTGTAGCAGGGACTCTGCTGTTCTGCAGCCTGAGGGAACGGATGCTGGGTTGCTCCAAGATGAGCGAACCAGCTCCAAGAAGTCCTGGCACAAAGAGAGGGCTTGTTGTGGGTGCCCTTTCTGCTTTAAAAAGCAGTTCTCCTTCCCCGCCTGTTCTGCCTCCTGGCAAACGCCCTCTCGAGAGGTGCCGCCTCAGCGGCGACCATCTCACCTCCATGGAGGGGCGCCTACGCCTCTGCACCAATGGTGGGGAAGGTGAGGGTGACCCAGGGGTATATGGAAGCTCCCTGGTCACAGTGGCGGTCACAGTTCCAGAGGACCTTTGGGGAATGAGGAAGCTGAGGAAGCGCGGTCAGTGCCGAACTGTTGCAGTCAGCACCGAGGAAGAGCGCGCTCAGTGCCGAGCAGTCGGTGCCGAGGTCGGTTCTGACTGGTGCTGAGTTTAATTGGCGTCCGGGTCAACGTCTAGGAGAGCACAGCTGATGCCGGGCTGATATAGCCGAGTCAATCGGCGTCGGCGTCGAGGAGAAGCGTGGCACGCTAGGAGAACCTGAGGCTTGAGAGGGGCATGTAGGCCCGAGCTGGATGGTACCTGAGGCCAAGAAATTTGGCCTAGAGGATGGCGCCGCAAGCCCGCAGGGTCACCCTACATCACCACAATAGCCAGAAATGGTATAACCTACATGAGGCAGTGAAAGAGAATAAAGAGCTGATCGTCAATCTCAGATAGAGTGGTCGAAACCAACTCTAATCAATAGAAAACTACCGACACGAGACTAAGGCAATGAGCAATCTCAGAAACACTCGAGAGTAGTATCTTACCGTGTATATATTAATTTGTAGGTCAAAACCATACAAATCAGCCAATTTTCGGAACAAAGAAAGCACTCGACAATCTATAACCAGTCTCAGTGAAGTGAGAGAGAAAATGGCGATATGGTACTGTGAGGACCACCCTCTTCAGCAGGATGTGGGAGGGACTTCCTCCTCACAGCAGGGCCCTGATAGAGCAGCTTTTTTTATATATACTTAATGATTGACGGTCAGAGAAGCTCTTCCCATTCGTTAATGGCTGTCATTTCACTTGAAAGGTGACAGTAGTGTTGGTGATGGGTGATAACAACTTAAACAGTAACTGTAGTGCAGTGTTGTTCCAGGTAGTGCTGGCCCAAGGCAACAGCTCTGGAGATTCTGGAGACCATCTAGTGAATTTATAAAAACAAAAGACAATTACTAAGAGCAACAAAAACAAACAAAACACTCACGAATACTGCTCCCAATAATTCACAAGGGATCTCTTTCGGTCCTTCCAGTTTCGTATCCACTCTGAAACCAAGCGAAGGAAAAGATTTACGACTCTCTGGCCCCTTTATGCTATCACGCATGACCCCTTGGTAAAAGATTTCAGCTGCACGTGCGGTGCAGCCCAAGGGGGAGCCCAGCTAGGAAAGGAGCAGCCTGGCTGCTACGCAGTGGATTTACAGCAAGACTGTGAGACTTTGTGGGCGTTCAACAAGCGGAACTGTTAGGGGGGTGTTCTGCGTTGCCTCTGCTATAGTTATTGCCTCTGTCAGTAATATTGCCTCTGTTAATAATCATTGCCTCTGTAAAGTTTAATTGTGGGGCTGTTACCAACTGCTTGGTTAGGATGTTATCCCTGTTGGTATCCAGTATCTGCCATATGCTTAAGGTGATTGAGTTAGTCCTGCCATTATTTGCTTCGAACTTTGTATCAGTGTTGCTATACATTTTGCCTCAGTACCACTACTATTAGTACAGTGTAATGTGTAATTTAGGTGCTAATAGTTTGGGCACGTTTGTGTAAGTTTTATCATCATAAAGTTAACTGCGCACTTACCGTGGTGGCAGTGGGGCAGTCACAGTGCCCTGTCCAGACAGAGCCGTGTGGGGTTTTTAAGAGCCATTTTTAGGATTTAAGTTTTAGACAGAGTAAATTTATCCCCACACTACTAGATTACTGAGCACAGGCTTCTTTCCACGGTGATTGTGCTATATCAGGTCAAACGGTGTTAAGTTCCAACTATAGCAAGCTGCTGTTCCCTTTCAAGTGGAATGACAACCATTACTGAATGGGAAGAGGCTCTCTGACCTGTCAATCACTGAGCATATATAAAAAAGCTGCCCTATCGGGACCCTGCTCTGAGGAGGAAGTCCCTCCCACCTCCTCTGAAATGGGGCGTCCTCAGAGTAGCATATCGCCATTTTCTCTCTCACCTCACTGAGACAACACATAGATTACCTTGTGCTCTCTTTTGTGCTGGAAATTGGCTCATTTGTATGGTTTTTACCTGCAAATTGGATTCGTTAAGGTAAGCTACATTATTCAGAGTGTTTCTGAGATTGCTAGTTGCCTAAGTCTCACTTCGGAAGACTCTACTTATTGGAGTTGGTTTCGACGCCTCTACAAAGATTGGCGCTAAGATTTTATTCTCTTTCTATTACCTTGTTTTCTGAGTCATGTGAGCTATTGTGGTGCTGTAGGGTGACCCCGCAGGCTCCGGGCACTGTCCCCTACGCCAATTGACGTGGCTCCAGCTACCATCCAGCTGGGGCGAGCATTCATTAGTTTTTGATTGATTGTTCATCATTGTCCAGTGATTTATATCGACATCACAGGACAATTTCTTTAATAATAGAAAATTCACATTTCTATAGCGCCTTTCATCACAGGGATACCAAAGTACTTCAGACGCGTTCACACACACACACACAGAGAGAGAGAGAGAAAGAGAGAGAGAGACCCATACACTCCTGAACAGGCAACACAAGTCTATAACACATACCCACACAGAGATCTAAATCTGCTCAAGTACTGACAGAGTTGGTCATTAAATCATAAATTACATTCAATAGCTGCTACTTATCGCTTCAGTCACTTGCATTGCATGGTGTGTGTGTGTGTGTCAACGACAGCAAGTCACATTTCTACAGCCTTTCATCAAAAGGTCCCCAAAGCGCTTCACACGCACACATGAAATTAAAAACAGTCAATTACAGAATTCAATAAAACAGAAATAAAAAGTGACTCAATTAGAACTAAGATAACTAGCCAGTTTGTAAAAACAGAACAATAAAAAAATATATTAAAAAAAACAAAACAAAAAAAAACAACAGTAACCCGCCTGCCCATTCAATAGTTTAAAATCTGTTCCTTCTGCTCTCTGTTCGGATGGCAACCACGGGGTTAATTTGCTTATTCCCGAACTGCTGACAGCCCTAGTCAAATACAAGAGATTAAAAAGTAATATAGATGGCTTAAATTTTAATGCAGCCACTACTTTAATAACTACATTTTAACTATAGGGCAACGCAATATCTCAAACTTGCTTATTTTAGATTACATAAAAACAAATATATATTCACCTCTGCAAAACTTTTCATCTTTTTTTTTTTTCAAAGACTTGATTGATTTTCCTGGAGATTAAAAAGAATAATAATAATAAAAAAGTGGACATTATTGTAATGCATGGTAAATATTTTACAAACATTAGTATACATGAACAAAATTCAAATGAGTCTCTGACAGGACTCTGACAATCGAAGTTAATATACCAACTCCAAAATGCTTTTTAATAGGCATTGCCAGCAGTAGTCAGCACATCTAGATCTGAAGAAGTATTTCACTTAACATGAACCCTAAACGTTTTTCTTTATCAAAACACCAACCCAAGTTTAACACGTTGCCCTTCGGTAGAAAGAAAAAGACCAGCCACTTTGCATGCCAAGCTATCACTTTTATTATTAGACAGTTTTTCTATAAAACTAGCTTTTTATCATTTCTAATTTTACAATTGAAAAACACTTTGAATTTCTGTTTTATCCCTGTGAGGGCGCTAAAGAACAAGAGGAGAGGTATCTGGAAGGGCTGAGTTCGTTTCCCGGACCGGGAAGTCGGTCAGCCTAGAAAGAAGCGAGACTCTGTTTTAAGACCGTATTGACCTAAAAGGTAAACGAGGGGCAGCTGCAAGTAATAAAGCAGCTGCAACAGTTTACCTAGATGTCATGCAGGAGTACATATAGGGGCCACGGTAACGCTGATCTTTTCCTTCGTTTGGGTAAAGCTCGGTGGAGAGAAGGACTGAGAGAGGAGCTCTCAATAATAAAAGGAAGACGTGTTATGTGTTTTGTGTTGTGTTTGTCTGTATTGTAATTGTTCGTGTTTTTGCATCACCAGAGTTAAAGCACACCTCCGGAGCTGTCGCCGAGGGTCAGCACAATCCGAAGCACCACTGCACTACCGTCACGAAAAATACTGTGTCTGCACTCACCCAGGACTGGTGACCGTGTGTTCATTTTTGTTCGGGACTGTGCCCTGTTTTGTTATCCCCGCGCTTTACACATTGTTGTGTATTGCCGGGGATTTATTATTTAACGGTCATCAGACCTGGAATACAAATAAAACACTTTTTCACCGGATTACAACTGTCTGCCTGTCACTCCTGCATCGCATCACCGCTACACCTGTTCCCCCCTCACCAGCCACTTTGCCACATGGCTTAATGGCACATGGTTCCTTGTGTGTGCGTGTGTGTGTGTGTGTGGGGGCAGGTTTATAGTGCTTGCTGGGTCAAAAAAGTCTCCACAAGGAAGGAAAGTCAGATAAAACCTACCACCTGAGGACACATGCCAAGTCCTTGTAGTGTTTAAACAGATATTAAGCAGTCATTATTGTTTTTTAAAGCAAACTAAAAGTGCCCATATAGTTTGTTTGTTGTTGACTTTCACCCTGTTTGGAGTTTTTTTTGACTGGAGTTAGGAATAGTAAATAAAAATATAGTGAGTCAATGCAAAGTCCTCATAAACACTATAAACAAATGTGTGTGTGTGTTTGTGTCTCTCTCAGTCTGTGTCTCAGTCTATATGTCACAATGTCTCACTGTGTGTGTGTGTGTGTGTGTGTGTGTGTGTGTGTGTGTGTGTGTGTGTGTGTGTGTGTGTGTGTGTGTGTGTGTGTGTGTGTGTGTGTGTGTGTGTGTGTCTGTGTGTTTGTTGCACATAAGTCCTTTATATAAAGTAGTTGTTCAAACGTTGCTTAATTAAAATGACTGTGACGTTGTAATTCTGTTTCCACCGTACCGCTGCGGTCTAAAATGTTCTGAATAAAGGACACACCGCTTTATTTATCAATGAGCATTAATTCAGGAACATGCGTAGCCGCTCCTCCTCAGACTGGCACTCTCGGATCACAGTGGTCCCCCACAGTGAGAACCGAACTGTTCCTCCTCCTCGTTATTGGGCTGGATGTCCATGTATTGATCACGGCAGTTCTGCTCTGCACTGTGTTTAAAGTAATTGCAGATATAACATTTTTTGAAAGACATGCATGTTACTGACTGAAGGCAAGTCAGTCAATAGGGGCAGCTGATTGGTTATTGACGGGTAAGAAGCCAGGGAGGGGTGGGGACAATTTCACTCTCCAGGCCACATGGCCCAGGAAGTACAAGATAGCACTGAAAGCATGGCTTATTCAACCCAGTGTAGAACCAGATATCATGTCTTGAAATGAAAATACATGTTTGCTATAACATCTGTTTCTTTCCAAACTGCACATTTGAGACCTACACAACCGATAGATGAGCATAGTGGAGAAGTGATCTGGAACTAGTGTGTTCCTACGGTTGCTTTAAGGTTCACTCTATGAGTTGTAGTCTTTTCATGTACAATAAATTCTTAAAGGGTTAATCTGTTACCTGTTAGCAGTGGACCCATAAACACCACAATAAAGACAGGGACACTTGGTGCCATGTTTCCATCAGCCACTGGGACTGAGCTGAAAAGCGTTGAAATCAGACTTGTTCGTTTCCATCAGCCACCAGGACTAAGCTGAAAAGGGTTTGAAATCAGACTTGTTCGTTTCCATCAGCCACCAGGACCTAGCTGAAAAGGGTTTGAAATCAGACTTGTTCATTTCCATCCGCTGCAGGTCAGGATCAAATCCATCAGTCCTGATTGTGAGATTTACCCAAACAGTGTCCAATGAGAAGGACGCTACAGAGAGATGGAGTATAAAACCAGAACTCCAGGAAAAAAAAAAAAAAGTAGGAAGAACATGATATAAATTATACTAGAGGTTGGTGGATTTATTCATAGGTAACACAATACATGAAGTGTCTCTAATTACTGTGTGTTTACATGTCCGTTACTTAGTAAATACACGTGTACTTACACATAATCAGAATGTTATTATGCATAAATCTATCCCTAACCATTTTCTGATACAACTGTGCACTTACATATATCCTGCAAACAGATTAGAATTATGTGTACATTAATGTGTACCTGCTAGGTAAACACCCAGTAATTATGTAAAGTGTTACCAATTCATAGACACAAATTATACAAGAACGTGATCTGCGATATTTGCTCTTTGTTAAAAAGTGTTTTCAGATTGGACTGGAGACTGCAGATGGAGCCAACACTCCCAGTTTGATATGAAATCACCCTCCAGATTAAGCAGCCTTCATGTTTAGTGCACTTCTTGGATCCCTCCTAGACTGAACCCCACTCTGTAGTTCTGATAACTTTACAGCTGGCCTCAGGTTTGTGCTGATACAGCACAAGCTCTCCACATTTCAAATAGCACAGGAAAACACCACCAAGGACCTACAGGTCCTGTCATCAACTGGAGTGCTGCTCCAAACTATTAATGAGCAGGGTAATCCCCCTTCCTCCAGAACACTGTGGACAATCATGTAGCTAACCTAAATTATTAAAACGACATTTCCAATCAATAAAACACAAAGTATCAAAATAACACATCATTTGAAAAAAGAAAAGTTAACAAAATAATTACCTTGGAGGATTTCTATTATTTTTTTATCAAATATTTTAATGTCAGTTTATGAAGCACCCCCGATATGCTGCAACTCATTGTGCACTGAACAACTAAGCAGTTTATTCAGTCCAATAAAGGCTCGCTCCACATTAATAAAATAATACCCTGGGCACATCTGCAGTTGAGTTTCTATTGTAATAAATCTCAAATTGGAAACTAATGAAAAGACCCTGTTATAGCACCCTACTCCAAGCGCACACAAAGGGAAGCAATTTGAAAATGTTTGACAAAGTAACGGTGCTCATGATCAGACGAGGAGGACCTCATTCCCCGTTTATGGAGATATTGCATTATCATTCATATTAAAGAATAACCCAATGGAACTTGTTTTCAGAAAACTAAATTACCACACAATCAATAATGCATTCTAGTTTAATCTAAAATTTCAGCATGTATGATATTCTGCTTGAAGTTAATATCTGGCTGTACAGCAAAATCCTGCAATATTTCTATAAGGGAATTACCTGACTAAATAATGAAACGCTAAGGTAGCTTGCACAGAGATATTAATCTAGGCTGTAGATGGCTTAATGTAGCCAGAAAAATGGGAATAGAAGACAGGCAAGCAAATATGTACGCAAATAAAGTGAATTTTATCAAGCATTTTAACTGTTTCAGCGCGGGGCAGTCAGTAATGAAACAGGGTATGCATCCGCAGGAGTTCGGCTTTATTGTCGATTTACATATAAATTGCCTTATTTTAGCCTCAACAAGGATTTTTTTTTTCTTTTTTTTTACATATGTGTTTATTCTGAGATCTCATAAAGGCGGCAGCATCATTTAAAACTCTTTCAGTACAGAAACTCTATTTACATATTGTATTTCTGCATAGTTGTGTTGTTTTCTCCATTACAATCTTTCCCTTTTCATACTATAGCGTTGCAATCTCTCACATTTAAAGTGGTTCTAGCAACCATACCATTCCACACCAAACCACCAAAACCATACCATACCGTACCATACCATAGCAGTTTCATTTATATAGCATCCTTCATGCACAGGGGTGCTTTACAGAAATAAACAGCAAACTACGAACGGCTCGCTAGTGAAAGGCCAGATCAAAGAGGTATATTTTGAGACAGGCTCAGCATTTCAGATAAAACCTGGAAGTGGGTTTCAAAGTGAAGGAGCTCAAACACTCAAAGATTTACTGAATGAATCTGCATAGCATGTAAAGAGTATGGCGTGTTTGTGTTTTTTCTAAACTCACTTCAAACAGTGGTGCTATTTAGAGCCACTATTGTTTATATCATGAACATTGATTCCTTTGTAGTGAGCATGTCTTCCCAGTGCTCTTTGGTTCAAATCCATCCCTTTGATTATGTTTACATGCCAAGAGGAAGCCACAGACCCAAGGAGGCCTGACTTCCTCAGAGCTTCTCTTTTACATGCAGAGAGAGGAGTCTGTGAGACCCAAGGAGGCCTGTCTCCCTCAGAGCTTCTCTTTTACATGCAGAGAGAGGAGTCTGTGAGACCCAAGGAGGCCTGACTCCCTCAGAGCTTCTCTTTTACACACAGAGGAGGCTGTGAGACCCAAGGAGGCCTGACTCCCTGAGAGCTTCTCTTTTACATGCAGAGAGAGGAGGCTGTGAGACCCAAGGAGGCCTGACTTCCTCAGAGCTTCTCTTTTACATGCAGAGAGATGAGGCTGTGAGACCCAAGGAGGCCTGACTCCCTCACAGCTTCTATTCACCCCAGGGCAGCAGATAATTGTTTCTTGAAATACTAGCCTGGGTTGAATATACAGTCTATATAAATCACAGTTTTAAAAATACAGTTAACACCCTCCCCTCCTCCCCGTTTCAAAGTCAATCAGATTCAACCTTCATATCCTTGCAGCACATGCCTGTAGCTCGGAGATCATTACAGTAGACCTGGTTTCTGTTTCATGAGCTGCACAAGAGATCCCAAGACTTGAGTCCCTGTGAGGGTCTAACTTCTACTTAAGGGCATGTCCCTACAAAACCCTGTTGATTAACATGAGGAGGGTCCAAAGTGGGGCCTCTGGTCACTTGACCCACTGTGACTGGCCCTTCTAGTTTAAAGGCTGCGTTGAGCGATTTCCGACAGCACAATACCTAGCTATATGTCCACTGTTCCCAAATTTATTGCACACTGGACAACCTATATTATCCCACTGAAAGACAAAGGTCCTAGAGTTACCTGGGGACCCATTTCTGGACCACGGTTCTGCTCTCACCTCTGATGCTGCGATTCTTTCTCTCCTCTATTCTGGCACTTGTCCTCGACTTGGGGGCTGTGGCGGAAGTACTTGGGGTGCAAAGCCTTGCCTCAGCTCCTGACTCAGGATCTTGCCCATATCTCCCATATCTTACTCCTTACCTCCTGAAGGATCTCATCTCTAAAGGCCTTCTTCCAGTCAGCCTGTTCTGGGAGCCTTCTGCTTTCCACAGCTGAGTAGACAGCTGGTTCCCACTCATCACATTGCAGCTCCTTTTCATGGTATCAAGCCTCTTTCCATAGGTCATCAAAAGTGAGCATTAAATCTCGATGTACCTGGCACTTGAGCGCTTGACGGAGATCTCCTTCCCTCAGGCCCAATAGGAATTGATCCCTCAGGATCCATTCAGTCCTAGCAAATGCTCCAGGGTCATGTCGCTGGAGCCTCTGGTCCAATTCTTGCAGACACAGGGCAAATGCTCGCACTGTCAGCTGGTTTTTGTCTACAGTCAAAAAACATAGATCTCAACAATGCAATGGGAACCTTATCACCAAATAACTCTTGTAAGTGTTGAAAAATACGCTCAGGGTTTGCTTTAACTGCAGTTTCTAATATGACTATTTCCCATCTTGCTTCTCCCTCTAAGGCTCCCACTACAAAATCACACTGCTGGCTGACTGACCAGACCTGAGCTCTAAGCATTATCTGTATCTGTGCTTTCCACTCCCCAAACTTCATATCTGAGCCAGTTCCCCGAAACTTTGGGACCCATGGTGCACCAACAAAAAAATGGTGCAGCCATCCCCATAAAACCAGCTTGTGCTTCTTCCCCAGACATGCTGCTCTGGTCTACTCCTACTAAATACAGTCACAATCCTGCCAACTGCACCAAGATGGACACCTGGAAGGTTGCCCCGACTATGCCACATGGTGGTTGGGAGCACCAGGACCCAATCGATCTGTATTGTATTAGTTAACTCTTTTGCACAGGTTCGTCTAAAATTGCGACAGTAGGGTGCAGAACCAGAGACCAGCCTACCCAGGGACAGACAACATAAACATGGAAGGTTAAAACAATTTTTCTTATCATAACAATGTAAATACAAAGACAAAATCTCCACCCACAGTATAACTAGGGTAGAAAAGTAGCAAAATAACAACACCCACTACTTTGCTAGAGCACAAAGTATCAAATAAAAATACAAAAAGGAAAGTCTAGGAAAAAAACTGTTGAGACAACTGCCAACTGCTGCAGGACTGGGGAAAACGTCATTCCAGGACTGTATAGGTAGGGAGTATGGGTCAGCATTCTGGAATACAGCCTGGGCTGGTCCTGCATGGTTCTCTCTCTCTCTTTAGATACTATGGAGGTAAGAAGATAAAAGTGCTAATAACAACTTTCAAAACACAGTTAAAACTTGTCTGACATCTTTGCTTTCATTTTGCAAATTAGGTTTTACAATAAATGCTACTAAAAGACATGAATAAAAAAACACTAAAATACCGGTATATTTCAATAAAAAAAATGGTGCTAAAATCACTGGCTTTTAATTAAAATACTGGAGCTTCTATAGCCAAATGAGGTACAATAAGGATAAGGAAAATAATAAAAAGAACACTCTAAAACACTGGAAAACGAGTTACATAAATCGTTAAAAACAGAGGAAGATCCAAAACAACCAGGCAATCAATAGAAACAATCAGCACTTTCCTATATATCTTTTGAGCTCGCCCGGTCTGCGCTGCCCTGCAGCTACTGCTGTTCAGTTATCGTCTCGGGTCCCCACTGTTCCATCCTGCAGCCGCTTCCTTTGTTCTCGGCCATTTCCAAGGTGATAGCTTGCCAAATCCCAGAGTGTTCTCCCGTGCCGTTTAGCACTGTTTTTGCCGTCCATCCGCTTTCCCTTTCCTCTTTTTTCTCCCCGTCTGTTTGTGGTTCTTTTACTTTTCTTTTCCCTTCCTTTTTCATCTCTCTCTCTATCATCACTTCCTGTCTTAAATACAGGGAACCCCTCCCCATCTGCCATGCTAATCTATTGCCCGCCTGTACCTGATCAAATTAAAACTCTGCTTATAGTCATACGAGTAAAACTACATCTCCTTGAGGTCTCACTGATGCAGCCTCTAGCCCAGCCCACACAGCCCCGTGCCTATACAGCAACAATACACAATAGTTTGTGCCAAAATCAAAAAGTGTAAAATCAAAAGTGCAAATAATAATAATTAAATGACACACATTTATAAATTGTGTCCAAATATAATATAAACCAAAAAGTGAGAAAAATACACATACTATCTAGTGCTTACAAAAAAAGGGCTGCATGAGTGGCGATTTTTAGTCACCCTGTGACACAAGAGCAAGTTCGACTAACAGCAGTTAAACGTATAGTAAAAATATTTGCTTATACGTGTAAATTCCAGTATGAGCATGTAGTAAGTATGATGAATGGATGAGAATGACTTAAAATAAGAGCAATTACAAAAAATGTGAATACGGATATCTATTTATTTATTTATTTACATTTTGATAGCTCCTTTAGCCTAGGCGCTTTACAAATTTAAACAAAATGGTACAATCATGAAAAATGGGTGAAGAAAAAATATAAGTTTATTGGGCTAGGGTGAGGAAATTTAGTTGCTAATATGAAAGCAGAGGGCCAGAGGCTAGGTCAGGGTCAGGCAAGCAAGGTCATAACAGGAGGTCAGGGGCCAGAGTTAGGATGGGCTAGGGAGAAGAGATGTGTTTTGAGGGAGGAGAGGAAACTATGCAGTTTTGGTGACTGTTTTATAATCAGTGGGAGTCTATTCCAATGAAGGGGATCAAGAAGGAAAAAGGAACGGAAACGGGATTGAAACAAATCACGTAAAAGATACAAGAAGTAGTTATTGTTAAGAGCAGTAGTAGAATACGGTAAGGTGTGGAGCCGTTCAGTGCGAGGACAAGATGATGCAATTGCTGGTACAACTGGGTGCCATATAGTCTAGTGCAGTTGAGAGCTGTGAGGTTTACAGAAGCTGTCTGAACAGGTGTGTCTTGAGGAGGTGCCGTGGGCCAAAGAAATGCCGTTAACACTTTTAGTTCTTAAACTGATGTCCTGCAATAAAGTAATACAGAATGACTTGGTGCTATCATAGCTAATGGGAATGCAAGCCTAGGTTAACCTATAGCACTACAAAAAAAACAGCTGTACATAAATAAACTGCATGGTGTATGAGAAAGAGGTACGAGAGAGCTAATAATATATGTAACATCCCACCAGCGGTGAGCTGGCTGTCATGGAGTCAGGACATGTGCAAGCATGTTGCTGTACAGTATCTTCAAACAAATTGTGTCATAAATTTTCCAAACTAGCGGAACACTAGCAGCTGCTAGATACTGAAAAATGGGGATTTATTTTGTCTTATCAGCTTGTTGGTTCTAACTTCATATTCCAACCCGACAATGACCTAAAGCAGCATGCTTACTGCAGAGGGAATCGGGGAGTGGCGCGCTGGATGCAACAGGAAAGTCTTGCACAGTCATTTTGTAAGACATGTGAAAATCACCAGATCACAGGGTGAAAGTCAACTTTACTGAGCTGACATTCTGGACTGGATTCTCAAAGCTATTTAGTCTCAGTACTACTTTGTAATAAATTACGAGGTATGGGAAAGCATGTTAAAAAAACAAAACCATTGTAAACTAACCCTTATAAAAGTTCCCCATAGTAAAAGTACAACAATGTGTACTAAAGCACAGTGAACTCATGGTAAAACATAGGGAAGCATTGTAAAGAATAGCAAAGTATGGTCAAGCGTACTAAAATAAACAAGACACCCCATGGTAAGCTGTGGAAAATGCATAGCATCATGTCTGTGAGAAAAGCATGTAAAACTGCAAGGTTACTGTTCTGTTCTGTACTGTGCTATTTACATTTAAATCATCATTAGCATTATTTGTGTTTGGTGGAATAAAAACATAGCTTTGAGAATCTGGCCCATTGTCATTTAATTCCATTGATTCCATTGTTATTTTGGTTTAGAGGACATCACTGGACTTGTGCAAAGCTGACTGCCAAGCTGGTACAAAGCCAGCAATGTGTAGAGACCCTGCCGCCAGGTACTCTGCAATCCTAAAAGCTATTTACCCCAAAAAGTCATTAGCCCAATTTTATTTTCTCAAAGGAAAAAATAAAAACACCAATAAAAGTCTGATACGAATAAGAAACGACAGAATACTCCATTCAAGCCCCTGCATTAAAAGTCTTAGTTGTTTATTCCTGGTTTAGTTATTGGGGGCACATCTCCTTTCTGAAAAAATGGCCCTAATGACCAATTGGAGTAAAATATCTTTGAGAATTTAGCCCAACATCTTAGGATTCCAAAGCCCATCCCAGTTTTCCCTGGATTATCCCAGCTTTGAGGAAGGTGTCCCGGGAATTCAATATGTCTTCCAGGGACACTAAAAGGTCACGTTTTTCATTTGATCCTGGTTTTTAATGTTATGTTTCCACATCCAGGGACATTACTACATCAAGATGCACTATCACTGCAATAGAAACACAATGTACTCTTAATACTCAGATTTAAAAAGGTACAGTCCCTGATATCATTGTGTGACACTGTGCTGAAAGCGCACACAAGAAACTGAATAAATGCAGTGACACTGAAAAAGACTTCTAGTCGAAACACCTGTCGTTAAATGTATTAAGTTTCTTTTAGTATTTCTAAGTTCAGCATCATAAAAGGTTACAAACGAGAGGAGGCCATTTGGCCCATCTTGCTCGTTTGGTTGTGAGCAGCTTATTGATCCCTGAATCTCAAGCAGCTTCTTGAAGGATCCCAAGGTGTCAGCTTCAACAACATTACTGGAGAGTTGGTTCCAGACTCCCACAATTCTCTGTTTAAAAAAGTGCCTCTTATTTTTTGTTCTGAATGCCCCTTTGTCTAATCTCCATTTGTGACCCCTGGTCCTTGTTTCTTTTTTCAAGTCGAAAAGTTCCCTGGGTCGACATTGTCAATACCTTTTAGAATTTTGAATGCTTGAATCAGATTGGCGCGTAGTCTTCTTTGTTCAAGACTGAATAGATTCAATTATTTTAGCCTGTCCGCATATGACATGCCTTTTAAACCCGGAATAATTCTGGTTGCTCTTCCTTGCACTCTTTCTAGAGCAGTAATATATATTATTTCTTCTGTAGCGAGGTGATCAGAACTGAACACAATATTCTAGATGAGATCTTACTAATGCATTGTACAGCTTTAACATTACTTCCCTTGATTTAAATGCAACACTTTTCACTATATATCTGAGCATTTTGCTGGCCTTTTTATTGCTGAGTGTTTAACCGTGTACAAGAGACATGCTTGTCCCACAAATATGAATGATGCTAACTTTCTTATTTGTGCAAGGAGGTGCACAAAAAAAGGATATAAAATGTACTGACAGGCTGGATCTGCTTTTCCAAATTGTCAGTTTCATCCTCGTGATACTCGAGTCAAATTAGAGAAGAAACCGTTTGAACCACCGCTCATTTCCTTGTGTACCTGACGGGGTTAGTAGTTAGGGATTATTGTTCTGCAAATACCTGAAATACAACTGGAGTGGATATTGCAATGACAAATACAGAAGGGTTTCCATTGTCTGGTTTCGCGTAACCTCGTGGCTTATCATGCAGTAGATTTAAAAACATAAAACAAAGTGTTAAACACTTTCAAAACCAGTTCAGCGCCATCATTATGTCCTCTGTAATGAGAACCTGAAATATTGATATCTTCGAAGGAGCTGTATTTTTACAGTACATGAAACCCACCATGGGGCTGAGTTTTCAAAGCAGCACTGACTCAAACCCAGTAGGGAAATCAATTTGCTTTAATCTTCCTCTCCTTTGAAAATGTGGACCTATTAGTTAACTTTGCCTTTTTCTGTGCACTTCAAAGAGACAGAAGCCTCCTGAATGCTGTTAAAACTGTACAAGAAGTAAAAATCTCTCTCTCTCTCTCTCTCTCTCTCTCTCTCTCTCTCTCTCTCTCTCTCTCTCTCTATATATATATATATATATATATATATATATATATATATAAAAAAAAAAAAGAATTAATGATAAACATCTGTGCTTTTCATTTCTTAATCCGATTTTCAAACCTTAAAGGTACCGCACACAAAATCCAATGTTCAAACTGCAGGAAGGAAAAAAAAAATAAAAAAATCAAGACTCACTGTGTGTGACCCTGAACAAGTTGCTTAATCACCTTGTGCTCCATCCTGCAGATTCTAAGTGACCCTACATATAATGCACAATTCACAGCCTACCTCTGTAAAGCGATTTGTGACGGTGGTCCACTATGAAAGGCACTATATAAGAATAAAGAATAATGATATTTGAATATTTCAAGAAATGTTTGCAGTTTCCCTCCATGCTTTTCCCATGGCTAGCCTATGCATTTATCATAGCTTACCCTGGATTGTCATGTGCTTTACCATACCTTGCTATTCTTTACATGCTTACCTCTGCTTTAACTGTGCTTTATCACACTTTTATAAGGGGATTTTTCACAGCATATCCCTTGCACTGTAATCAGTACAGGGGAGGGATGGATTAATGGTTGCATTCTGTGTACCAGATGTACTTAGATGGTAGACATGATTCTGTGAGCTCTACTCTTCTTCTTCTTAGCGTGTGCTGTTCTTGCGCAGCCAAACAACTTCTGAATCAACAGCTGCGTGTAGAGCACGGAGTCCACCCGGGAAACTTGTCAGTGGGCAGTCCTCCACAATGTGAAGCATTGTCTGTTTCTGCCCACATGAGCAAAGTGGGCTGTCTTTGAGGCCCCAGACATAAAGACACGCTGCACACCGACCGTGACCAGTACGAAAGCGATTGAGTAAAGTCCAATCTTGGCGTGGCAGGTCAAAGTCGGGCGGGCGGTCTGTTGGGTCGGCAATGAGGAATTGGTTGCGAGTGTCACTCTGGAACCACTCCTCTTGCCAGTGAGTTGTTGATGATCAGTCAGGGTCAGGAAGTGACAGCCAGACTGGGAATCGAGATTCCAGATGCACCTTTGGTGGATGGAGGATAAAGTCATGCAATGGTAGCTCTACTGAGGCCACAGCGGTGCTTTCAATGTATTTTCAAAAGAATCATGTCTAACCTCTTAAGATCAGCAGGTACCCCTGAGTGTCACCGTTAACCTGTCCCCCTACAACTCTCTCTCTCTCAGCGTGGGATGTGTTACTGATTTATTTCTTACATCCACTGTGGACAGGTCAGTGCATACACTCTGGTGTTCCTGATGTACTCGGAGGGTGGACATGATTTGGAGAGCTCTACAGAGGTGAATTAAGCTAAGATTTAAAAAGCCAGGATGTGATGACTGAAACAGAAAATAGTACCAGCTACTTTCCTGAAGAAACCCTTTTGCATGGCAATGCATGGGAATCCTGGAGGAAATTACAAAACATCCTGTAACATTTTATAAGGGATGGATTTTTATAATAAACATGACTGTTCCCTTGTATAACAGGCAGAGATGAATCTAACATTTGCTTGAGGGTATGCTTAATCTTCTACAGCTATGGACAAAGGTTTTGCATCACCCTATACAATTCACTCATTTTGCTTCACGAAGTCGAATAAAACCTGCTGAATAATGTTACGCTGGCATATTGAATTACTTTGTAGTTTTCCATATACTACTGTAAGCTCAGTAGTTCGCTATAACTTGTTGGTTAAACACTGCCCACTAGTGGGTCTTGTCAGTAATTATTGTTGGGTATGTCACTTCCTGGGTTGTAAGAAAAAGAATTGCCATTTTACTAAAATGGTTAAGGTTGTGAGTATTACCGCGTCCTTTGTTTAGCCTACAGTATTGGCTCTGTTGACGTTGTAATGTTCTAAAAACTGAGGAAATATAATTGTGCCTTTGACCCAACAAACTGCCTCAGAGTCGTATGTACTTTACAAGGGGAGAAATAAAGAGAACAAACAGAAGAGAGGAAAGAGGGAGAGTAAGACAACAACATAAGCAGCTCAGAAAGAAAACATATTATACTAGCAGCAGCGGTGCTTTTGGATACAGCAAGGGACAATTATCTACACATTCTCAAGAACAACAGCAGCAACGTTACTTGTAAATACAGTTTATCACATATTCTGTACATTCTACTGTGAGTTAAGAGCATAATAAAACTGTAATGGCAGATGAAGACCAGCTACATGCGGCTGCCACTCAACAGCCAGCGGGGGACGGCACAATACAGCAGAGAATGCCGTTTCGTTTGGAGCTTCAACTGCCCATCAAGGGAGACACGCTGAATCATTCAACTCTTGGATTATGCGTTTTGAAGTAGCTTTAAATGTTTCGGCATCTAACCTTGATAAAGCAAAGCTTTTACTGGCAAAATTGTCAGGTCCTGCATTTTCTTACTGGCAGAGCCTCACTCCTGTCATAAAAAATGATTATGTACACATAAAAATAGCCTGAGCGCAACTTGGCAACATTCCAAACCTATCTGAATGCTCATCCTCGGAAACCAAACGAACCGCTAGAGGTTTATGCTGCAGAAATTGGAAGTTTGGTGGATGAAGCCTTTCCTACATACGGTCCTGAAGCAAAGCAATGTGAGGTTTTTAGGAGATTTGTGGCAGGCTTGGATTCTGCACTTCAGCTTAAAGTTCATGAGCATGGAGCTACTACAGTACAAGCTGCCTTAAAAGTTGCTGCTCAATGTGAGCGTGCTCAACTAGCCATGAATATTACAGCTCCTAATGCATTCACGCCATTGTCTGCAGCAGCTTCCCAGTGGCAGCACCTACACAAGCTCCAACTCACATTTCTGAATTATCAGCTGCCATTCCAGAAATAAAATCAGAGTTGCAGGACATTAAGAAATTTCATGCAAAGAGCACGGAAGATAAAACTGATCAACTCTCACAGCAGTTTGCCTGCCTTCGGCGTGATGTTAATGTGATTGCACAACACCCACCTCGTGCAGTATAGCTCAGACAGCCATGCCTACAGTAGGGGGCGCAGTTCTACATGTTATGACCACCCACCTCCTAGACACCATGGTTACTATTCACCATCGCCTCGCCACTCACCCTCACGTCAACACAGGACACATGTTGTGGATTGAAAAATGTGGATTCAGTTTGGTCGTCTCACCATAAAGGATAATATGTTGTGTTGACAGATCCGCCACTTTTCCACTAGGAGTTGTTCCAGGTGGTGATCCCAAAATCCTTAACTCCTCAGGTGTTGCAGTACATTTGTGGCCACCCCACCTCTGGACATTATGCTTCTGTCAAAACACTGGATGGAGCCACAAGTCTCTTTTATTGGCCTTATATGTCAGCGGACATTTCAAACCACTGCCAAAAGTGTCCAGCCTGTCAGTCACAGAGGTCTCCTGTGCCTCGATACCAAGCCCCCTTGGTGCCCATTGCTCCAATGAGGCCATTCCAAATAACTGCTGCTGATTTAACAGAACTTCCAACATCCATGAAAGGCAACTGCTATGTATTAGCTGTTATGGATCCCTACATCAAGTTTGTTAATCTCTACCCATTACAAGATCAAACTGCTGGATCCGTGGCTCGCTGTATTTTCGAACAATACATACCTCAGCATGGGGTCCCTGAAGTTTTACATTCAGATCAGGGCAGACAGTTTGAATCCGACTTGATCAAGGACCTCTGAAGAATCTTGGCAATCGTCATGCTCCGCACTTCATCATACCACCCTCAGTCTGACGGAGCTGTGGAACACTACAATCACACCCTGAAAGATGAACTTGCTAAGTACTTATTTGATAGAGGTCTGGAGTGGGATGAACATCTCCATTAAGTTGAAATGGCCTACAATACCACAACTCATATTAGCACCGGCTTTACCCCCTTCTACTTGGCACATGGGCATGAAGCACAGCTACCCCTCCATGTTCTTTTCCAGGACCCCCAGCCCATGGGTTCACCTACTCCTGGGACACCAGCAGTATATGCTGCTTCCCTGAAACGGCGGTTACAGCAAGCTTTTCAGGAGGTTGCCAGATCTAGTGACCGAGCGAAAAATCATCAAAAGCTCTATTATGACAGATGCCTTAAATACACTCCTTACCCAACAAGGGACTTCGTGCTTGTGGATGACCCAGTTCATTGTCGTCACAAGCTCGCTCCACGGTGGATAGGCCGCTACAAAGTGCTTTGTCCTATTTCTGTGTCACAGGAGCACCTACCAGTGAACTTTGAAATTCAAGAGCTTTCAAACCCTCAGGCTAAGACAATAATTCTTCACTACAATCACCTGAAACCTTCCGCTACGACTAATACACAGTCAACCCAGGATCCTGGGCCTCAGTCCTCAGTGGCCACACCACCATTTACTGCTTTAGCTGGCTTCTCTCCTCCTCCTCTTCTATATCCGCTGCTTCAGCTGCCACAACATGGACAACGTGTCTCGCCACATCAGCCTCCCGGCCCTAAGGGAAACCTTGGATACCAGCAGGAACACCCTGCTCCCTTACCTGTGGAGCAACCTCATCTGTTCACCTCACAGCAGGGTCCGTTGGGTGCCCCACCTAGTGCACCAATGCCACTTCTCCGTCCTCGACGACAAAGACAATTGCCTCAACATTTAAGAGCCTTTCAGTTGGACTGAGTTATTTTTTTTTTCTTTTATTGCCGATTAGTTTCTTACACACACAACAAGAAAAGTTAGCACTGATGGCTTTTTTTTTAGTGATAGAAATTAGGACATTTCTTCAGGGGAGGGGGAGTAATATGTAAGCTCAGTAGTTCGTAGCTCTACAGAGGTGTGTTAAGCTAAGATTTAAAAAGCCAGGATGTGATGACTGAAACAGAAAATAGTACCAGCTACTTTCCTGAAGAAACCCTTTTGCAAGGCAATACAGGGGAATGCTGGGGGAAATTACAAAACATCCGTAACACTTTATAAGGGATGGATTTTTATAATGCACATGACTGTTCCCTTGTATAACAGGCAGAGATGAATCTAACATTTCCTTGAGGGTATGCTTAATCATCTACAGCAGCGTTTCTCAAACTGGAGGTCCCGACCCAAAAGAGGGTCTTATGGCTATTTCAGGGGGGTCGCGTGATTACAAAATACTGTCCTAACCTTAAAATCCTAGCATTTCATTACAGCGCATATACACCTGTTAATCCCTAACAGTAAAATATGAATTATGAAGCCAGCACTCCAGCCATGTTTTAGTGGTCAGCTAATTAACTTTTTTTGTTTTTGTTTTGTTTTACTCGACCAGAGTGTTGGAAAACATGGATTGAGAATTGATTAGCAGTTTGCTACGCATGTGGACTGGCAGAGCTATACTGGTGTTTTTTTCTGAAAAGAGACTAATATTGCAGATAGCAGACTGTTTGGTTCAAATTGCATGTACTGCTTACAATTGATAGAGACATTGCGTCTACAAGTTTCTTGCCCAGCATTGACTGCACGCTAACAAGATAACAATGCTGTGGACCAGAAGGGGCCAGGCTCTAAGACTTTGGAATGCAAAGCATAAAGGGGCTAAAAGGCTCCCTGGGACTGGCGTTGGACTCAGAGGTTCTCAGAGAGATCGAAAGAGATAATGCCACTGGGATCAAAGGGGCAGATTTATGGACCTTTTTTCTCCAGGAGTGTGAAGAATGCACTGAGTTCAGAGGTTGTCACACTAGACTACACACACACACACACACACACACACACACTAAATTAACAGAATAATGTGTTGTACCTTGACCATTGGTTAAGTGTCAGAGAAAGGGGAGGTGGACCATCTATACAGAAGGGTATTTAATGTCATGCAAACATTGTAATGATGAGTATTCTGTTTGTCCTGTACCTGGGACCAGACTCCCTGCATATTTCAATAAACCTGGCAACTGACTGAAGAAAAGGACTCTGTGCATTTTCTTGAATCTACTTAATCACCATCATTTTTTGTAAGTCACTTCACAGAGATATACCATAAGCACACAGCCCTTAACAGCATCACCTCCCCCCGCCCACCTCACACCGCAAGCAGTTTGAGTGACAAGTTTCGAAATAAACATGTTTGGTGGGAAGGTGAGTGGAAGTGAACAGTCTGTATAAAAATCATATTTGTTTTAGAAGTAATTTGTTTTCTACAAACCCTGTCAGGAACTTACCATGTTTATTTAAACCACAAATACCTTATCATATTTAAGCAGAAAAAGCTTTAAAAAATAATAATAATAAATAGAAAACCTATGTCGGTCTGTAGGCTTTGTTTTTGCACGCTTTCTTACTAAGCTGCACGCACTGTGACACAGACTAGTACAGTTACAAAGACAATGTAGAAAAAGTTTGGCAGACACAGTTGCCAATTCTGCTTAAAATATATATATTTTTTTTAAACGTCGCTTTAATCTTTTGACAGCAGGTTGCATGATTGACTGGTTTCAATGTATATATGCACGTCATTAGAATTTTTGAATTATCCTATCCCCACCAGTTCAACTAAGAAAAACTATAATTACAATTACAAAAAAAAAAAAAATTAAAAAAAAAAAAAAAAAAACACAACTAGATCTACTAAAACATTCAAAAAAAAAAGTGGAATTTGTATAAACACCCCGACTCCCTCCCTCCGAAATGGGTTGGGCTTGTTCTGGGCTTGTTTTTGTTTTTTTCTTGTGAGGCGGTAACACTGTTGGCAATAGCAGTCTATTATGCTTGTTTTTCATTTGGTTTGGTAGATTAAACGCAATAATTTCTTTACTCATTTTTTCCAAACAGACATGTAAAATTGTGGCTGTTTTGATCCACTGGGCTGGCGGCTTATTTGCATTTTTGTCTCGTTAAGTAAACGTGGTCGAGACGATTCCGTAAATCAAAACACTTTTCTGAAATTAGTGTTCATTTACAGTAGGTAAACCCTTACAGAAATAAACTGCATTACTAATGCACTTATACTGCAGTTATCTGTAGTACAATGCAGTTGTACTGCAGTTATTTAGCTGTACTGCAGTACAAGTGCAGTATAACTGCAGTATACATGGAGTACATCTGTAGTATAATGCAGTAGTACTGCAGTTATGTATTTTCTACTACAGTACAACTGCAGTATACATGGAGTACATATGCAGTTGAACAACTTATTATTGCAGTATTATTTTGTGTACTGCAAATGTGAAAAAAATGCTGTAATGGAAATATGAAATGTTTACATTATCTGTTCTGTATTATAACAATACAATACACTGAAGTGCAGTGTAGTACAATGGCAGACAGACATTATAATAATAAAAATATAATAATAAATACATAACAATAAATATAAACATGGATTCCTGGGCTCGCAAAATTTTGGTAATGGTACTTGCCCTTTGGGCAGTCCATTGTTGACATTTGGTTGTCCAAATAAAATGTCAAGTTGCCTATAATTGACCTCTGGACTGTGATTTGTACAAAGTGCACTGCACTCAATAAGGGTACACTATCTCAGGGTTCATACACTTTTCAACATCAAAATTCCATAGTTCCATAGACTTCCATTTGTTTTTCCCAGACTTTTTTTATTTAGTTTCTACTAGTTTTTCGATCGTTATCCACATTGGCAGGCAGCCGCAGAAAGTTATAACTTTTTGATCCAGAGCAGAAGTTGCTCCTGGTTTTCTAAAAGTATTTGTCAGAATCTGGAGGTGCATATCTAACAAGAGACAATGCAGGTATGCAAAAGAGAAGATGTCCAATATTTGAGAACTACGTTGCATTATTTACAAAAACAATATACAAAGTTGTATACTGCAAGTAATATACATAGAATAGTATAATGGTACCAACCGTATACTAAAACCAGACAATTCTGGCACAAGTATACGTGCAGTATATTACTTTTTTGTAAGGGATGATATTGGACTGTGATACAAACTTCTTTATACCCTCTGTTAAATGTTGAACACTATGGGAGGTGAAAAATAACAAAAATGAAATAACAAATGTGCACGCATTATATATTAAAATGTGCAAGTGTTGTATATTAAACATACAAGTCAAATACTTAATGCAGAACACCCTCACTATAACAACCCTGTTTGGGTCCAAAGCCATTTGTTCGCTATAGTAAAAGGACAATCCAAAACGAACAATGTAAGCTGCTGGAGAAAGTTAAGGAAATCACTTTGGATAAAGGCATTAGCTAAATTATTAATAATATTAGTAGTTTTATTCTTTGATTTTCTTTATTATCACAGTATTTGTCACTACTACCACTAATAATAATAATAATAATAATAATAATAATAATAATAATAAATAATAATAATAATACTGAGATTGTGAATAAAAGTAGAATTACAACTACAGTACCATGCTGCACCCTGCATCCAGTATTCTGCCTATATCCTATTCATTGAAGAACACAGTACAACACCGCCCCTCTTTGCTCCTAAAACAGAAATGCAAACTTTTGACAGTGATGGCAACTTTAGCACATCCAGCACATATTTTTTATCAAGAAGTAATCCATGACATTATTTTTCAAATTTTTGTGGAAAACATTTTCGAAATATGGTGATATTTTGATTTACTGATGTAGGAAGACACGCTCCAAAAAAGATGAAAACAAAAAATATCTAATTCAGCAACAACACTGCGTCAGATTATGGATTCTGTTAAAGGGTCTCACAAAAGACAGCACAGTGAGGTCAGGCATTTGTTGTATTCTTAGAATGGAAATGCAAAAGCAACCCTAGTGCAACACATAAAGATTTCTGTAAATGCATAAAATTGTGTGTTGTTGTGGGTATTGGGATTTTCAGCTTGTAGAATTTAGAATAATAGTAAAAATAGTGTTTCCATCAGAAATCTATCCATTTTCATTTTAGATGGGACTAGAGAGATTAAATTTCATGGCATTTATGATAAAGAATTGACCTAAATATTATTTGAAGGAATTTAAACTTATCAGCGTATTTGGCAATGGCTTTCTAATGTAACTCATGATTACTTGTATGTTATGTACCGAGATTTCTTTTTTATAATCGCATTCTTATGTGGATGTAATCATTGGTGTTAGTGTTTTAAGAATAGGGTTTTATAGGGAAATATCAGTTATACTGGTATTATAGTATGTATTTTATTATTTTACACTTCACTTAAGTTATTTATTCAGGGTTATCCTGCTTATGTTTAATAATAAGAATCTAAGATAAAAGGGGACAACTTTGGTCCTAGAGGCCTGAAAATGTTACAGCTGTGCTCTTAAAGACTTTAATAAACTGCTTAACTGACCCATTTCAGAATTTTCTACTAGTTCTTAAATTGCTGACGATTTAAAGAGATTTATAAAATCTGTTACTGATAAGTAAAATATGAATTTAATATGTATTCAATATTTTAGAAGTGAGATCGGTGATCTTCGAGTGAAAAGATCACTGTACAACAGAATTCAAGCAACAGACTACAAAAAATTCACAGCAGAACTTATGGTAATTGTATTTGGATGTGAAATGTTGGCCACACACTCTCTGAATGGAAGGAAGGCAGTCAAGGCAAAGGAAGACCAGATAAAACCACAGCGTCCAACTAATCCAGGCCTAGGGCTGGGACCAAAATAAAACTGACCCTGATCATAAATTACTAGCCCAGTACAAATGGAGGGTTCCTTCAGGGGTAGAAGCAATATCCCTCTGACAAGCAAAAAAGTCGCCATCAGTACCAGGTTGGTAATTTGTGATTAATGGGTGGCTCAAATTTTTGATATGGTTCCAGCCTAGGCCATACTAACATTCCCTGTGTTAGTACTGACACCCCTGTACATGAGATATTAAGGGCTACTGTGACAGGGTCTTCCTCGAGTCACGCGTGTGGGTCGCCGCTGTTCAAGCATACAGAGAGACTGAGGTGGTGTTGACACGCCGGCACAGGCGCGCAGGATTTATTAACAACAAAAAGAAAGTGAAAGTAAAATAAAGGCGGTCATGTGACGTTACCAGCGATGGTAACGCACAGAGGACAAATACAGTAAACCGTACAAAAAGTGCAAAATAAAACACAATACCCCAAACTATCACTCAAAAGGTGCCGTGAAAACGGCAGGCCTTGCAGCAGCCCCGAGCAATCTCCCGCAGATGTTTTTAAACTGACGGACACTCTGTCGAGACCCGTCCACCTGCTGATTGAGGACCAGCACAGCCAATCACTTGCTGCCCTTCCCTCAACCAAGCATAGCAGGCAGCAAGTCTCAATCGAGCGCCAGTCTGTAAACAATAATACAATCAAACTAATCAAGTACCAAAACGTCACAAAATAAACCCATTCCCACATATAAACCACACCAACACTAATTTACCACTGTGCAGGGCAATTGCACTGCCACAGCTACATATTTGGCAAGCCCACAAAGGTGGTAAGAATTCATTCTTGATGACATAAAAAAGGTTGATAGATATTTAAAACTAATACTATATTTTATTATTCCTATAGTGCACATCAGACAGAAATGTAATGTACAGAACAGTGCAATTAAAGCTGTGATAACAACTAAATTAAACAATGAAGACATACTTTTGAAAAAGAGGAAGTAATTTATTGAATAAGGTATGATATACAAAAATAAACCATGAGAACACACACATACAGTGTACATATTTCTAAAATAATTGCTAAATGAACTGATAAATAATTTTGGTTTAATTTTATATGCAATGAAGCCAAGTAAAAAACATGGCAGGTGAACGCAGTATTAATCCAGTTTAAAAATAGCAAATACATTCACACCTTCACATTCAAATTCACACGCATGCGTAAGAATATATTTCAAGTATGTTACAGTAGATGCTTTGCAGAAACTCGCTAATGTTATGAAGTTGCAATGTGTTCTTTCAAATTCATGTAATAAAATGTATTGCAGAAATATAAATGGTTCATTTTTAGAGATTATCTTTTTTCATATGCAGCGAAAATGAAAACAGCCTTAAACCTGATTCGATTTGTTTTAAAATGTTGTGGTAAAGTGATGGATTTGTTTGTTTTCATAATCTAGATAATCTCCTAACACAGTTTCACCATTTCATTCTACAGCGCCAAGAATAAATGACAGAGGAAGACATTCCTGCATACGTGTATAAGTATTAAGGGGGTAACTCCAGTTATTTTGTGTGTGGGTGTGTGTGTTACATGTTGCCATATGTTGCTACAAATGTTTAAGTAAGCTGTGTGTATTGTTTTTATTATTTTTCTTTTGATATCCTGACCACTTTTTTACACTATTAAATTGCAGTCCACTGTGCTTGGTTTCCAAGAAGGCTTCACATGTACCGTTGAGAAGAACTTCAGAACTACTGTACATTTCCCATCACCCTCCTGCTCACGTATGTATGATGAGGGTGATGGGAAATGTAGTTCTGAAGTTCTTCTGAAGGGTACATGTGACGCCATCTTGGAAAGCACAGTGGACTGCAATTTAATAGTACATAAAAGTGGCCAGGATGTCAAACAAATATAAATAAAAACAATACACACACCTTACTTAAACAGTTTTAGCAACATATTGCAACATGTAATACACACACACCCACACACACAAAATATAACTGCGTCCAAAATATTACATTTACACTGCAGTACTACTGCAGAGTTTTTTTTACTTGATTACTGCAGTATTTTTTTTGTAAGGGAGGGACTGGGAGTCTACAATTGGCAATAGGGTCTGTGAAACGAGGAAGGTTTTCTTTGTAATATCCTCTCCTTTGTCGAAATACTATAAATGGCAGTAGCTACACTTTCTTTGATCACATGATGTTAAATAAAACATCTTAATTATGTTCATGCAATTTTATTTTATTTTATTATGTGTCAGTATTAAAATTCTAGTTGAACACAACTTTCGGTTCCCTGAACAAACCTGTTTAGGTAGTAATACCGCACGCAAAGGAAAACCTCATCACCAAGGAAACTAATCCAGCGCTGCGCCATGTAAGCCAGTCAAGGTTTTTTTTTTTTTTTTGGAAATATCAGAAGTCATCACTTATTTCACTGAAGATTAAAAGTAGGACTGAATTGAGAAAAGCCTTTTAGGAAATCAGAATTTTAATACTGTGTTGGGAGGCAAGACAATTACAAAAATATATATCCTTTTTTTCAGGGTCAATCTGCTGCTTCAACAGATTGCTCTGTGTTGTTTCAGTCTCCAGCCTTGCCCACTAAGCAAAGCTCATTTCTGTTATAATAATAATGTTAAACAAACACTACTCTTAAACAGAAAAGACTGCGGCTGTTGTTAGGGTTTACATTTTTTCTATAGTTAGGCAAATCCGATTTTTCTTTCCCATGCTCACATACATTCTGTTGCTGAAATCGTTTTGAACTAGACTGATTGCTGTAGGGTGAGAACAAGAATTGTAACTGAATCCAATGCAGTAAATGTTCATCCAAGCTTCCATGAATGTCTTCATAAGAACCCATATGTGCTTTCGTTATAAGTAACATTGTTATGAAAGCAATAACGCACTCCAGGGTGTTCCAATATGGTCCAATATTCGCATGCTCAGGGGCGTTCTTCGGCATGACAGGAAGCTAGGTTAAGCAGCACAGGCATTCTTGCCATTGCATAACTGGTCAATGAAGATGATGTCATCGCTGCTGGATCATGAAGCTAAGTGAATGGATCACATTAAATTTATGTCTTGGCCACCACTGCTCTAAAGCAGTGATTCTGAGGGCAGTTTATCCAATCCAGCAGTGGGGTCTCATCAGCACACTTCATCAGGACTCGGCTCCAAACGTCTATCATGCCAGAACAAAACAATGCACAGGTAAACTTGATCTCAGGGCTATTTCTGTCACTGCCTCTGCCATCTCTGCAATCCGTTAGCTTGATTAAAAAAGAATCCGCATGACTCTGCTCATGTGTCTGTGTGTCCCTCCTTCAATGAGGATTTAGACGAGGATCCTGGACAAAAACAGAATTCACTTCATTCCAGAAAGCACATTACCTTTAGATTGTGGTTCGCAGTGCCATGTGGCAGCAACTGCACAGCTCATTACCAATTAGCAGTTGCAAGCAGCTGTCTAAGCGATCATGTTTCATTGGCTCCTCTAATTATGTACAGTGTGTATTGTTCTACAGGTAAATGTATGGATTACAGGCATGTTACCAAGGAGATTAAGGATGGCCAATCTTCAGAAGGAGGGGGCAGCCACAAGAATGCTACGTAGAGCTGCCCCACTGACTGGGTCACTGCCAGTGATTCTCTACCTCGATTTCACGATCACAGCTTTCCATTATTGCAATATATTCTGTGGCTACAAAAGCGATTAGGGCTTCTCCTGTTAATATTATTATTATTATTATTATTATTATTATTATTATTATTATTATTATTATTATTATTATTATATTGAGTGACGAAGAACGTCTCCCTCCCTCTAGAGACCTTGTCGTACGTGACAAGGTTTCGTTCCTAATTTATTATTATTATTATTATATTATTATTATTATTATTATTATTATTATTATTATTATTATTATATATTATTATATCATACTCAGAGAGCAGTGTTTCTGGTCCCAATAATGACAGGTGAATCATATGCCATTGACACTACTATGCGATACAGGTGCAAACATCAGATTACTGAAGCGGTTGCCACCTCTGACTGGCTGATAGCAAGTCCAGTTTTGAATCCGCTTTGCTTGCAGTCTTTCCACAACAAAGACTGGTTCTGCTGTAAAAAGGCTTGGGGCTGCAGGACTGGGCAGGCTGCCTGAGTGACGCAGGCACGTGTGTGTTTCACCCATAGGGGGAGATTGGAAAACTGTCTGCTCTGTCTGTCTGATAAGGAAAGGTTAAAGAGATTCACTAAAGCTGCACAATCTTTCCTCCAGTCTACGCGGAAAACAATGCTGAAACGTGTGTGCCTGTCGTCCGTCCCCTCCACCCCCCCTTTGGCTCTAAGGTCTTGTTTGTTTACTTTCCAGCTTCCCTCCCCATTTCTTTCCAGACATCAGCTTGTGGTTTTGTTATTATTAAGTAAATAAGCAATATTTTCCCAGTGTTATCCAGGTTAGATACCCATTTAATTAAACAGGCTCATTGTGTCGCTATCTGATTAGCAGGGGAGAGAATCAATTATTCAATTCACAAACATGGCTGCAGGAGTTGGATGTGTACAGCAAGCTGTTTATTTAATTTTAAGGACACTAATTAGGTACAACGCTAGCAATAACTTTGAACTACTGCAGGCTGTACTGAGGGAGTGGGGTGGGAGGAGGAGGAGTGGGATTCTTCATTCCCTTAATAAGCTGGATTTGCTTTCCCTTAACAGGGTCAAGAAAGAACAGAACGAGGGAAGATGATGAGATGTAGATCAAGGAAGCAAAGCATTGGGGAAGCAGCCCTTGGGATTCACATATGTAATAGTGCACCGCAAACGTTTGTTCTTTATAATCAAACAGTAGGCAATTATCCAAATTATTGACTGCAGATTTCTCATTTCAGCTGCAAATTAGGGCTATTAATAATTATTATTAATAAAGTTTTTTAATGCAAAAGTGACTAATTAACTAACGGAATGAAACTCTGAAGCCGCAATATCAAAAAGCAGCCCACCACACATTGTGGAAACACAGAGGAACTAATTACTTTAATTATCGAAACAGCTAATTAAAATTAAAATTAAACAGTTGCCTAATTAGTTATTTGCTTTTTCCTCCCTCTCTCTGTCTCTGTCTCTTTCTCTCTCTCTGTCTCACTCGCTCCACCCCCATCTATTTGACAGGATGGTTATAGGTAACCGGTCTCAGTGTATTATAAAAACAGAAAGGTATGGATGAGGGGAACATGAATAGCCTTTTCTAAATATTTTAGCTGATATTATCTTTCCGTGTGTCAGAGCACTAACAGGAAAATAAATGACTCTGTTCTTTTTAAAAAGCAAGTCCACATTTTTAAGACAGAAGGCTTGTGTTACTGGGAGTCTATAGAGACAAACAACAGTTACAGCTGACACTAACAAACAAAACAAACACTCACGGTTACAAGCTCAGTTGTGCCTTACTAAACTCATAGCAAAACCAGGGCTGGATCTAACTGCTGTGCAATAGGAGTCTGATTTCCATCCCTGCATTGTATGTAACTGCAGACTCTCCTGTGCGCCACAATCCTCAATGTGCTGCAGACTGCAGGTTGAATTGGTTTAAAGCGGCACATTGTCTGTACGGCCTGTGCCTTTAGCTAATGCAGAGACTTGGCACTGATAATGCAAAGACAGATTCTATCAGGTCCTTAACAGTTACAAGCTGCATGTAACAGGAGTTTTTATAAACACTAGCGAGGTTGCTTTTGCCATAACTAAAGGAAGCTGCGAGGAAACATGCAGTATCAGTAAACAGCGATCGGATTGGTGTTTCACAAACAGACACAACCAAACCAACCAATTAAAAGCTGCTTTTTATTACCGTACATAATCAACCTATATGGTATGCAAGTTCTTTTCTGCAAAAAATTAGCCGTTACATTCAAGGTGAAGCAACTTCTGTAGTAAATATTTCATTTTTTGGCAAACTTCCCATTTTTCAGTCAGCTAATTAGGGGATAACTCGTCTTAAATACAGTGCCCAGTCTCTCATGTACTGTAGCTACCCTGCATACCTCACTGCTCCTAACATATTTCCCTGATAACCCACATCCTATACAGTCTCAGCAACGACGCAGCGGCATGTCTTATAGAGAAGAGTGACTACTGTACAGCTGGATTCAGCTCAATGAGTGAAACCAATTACGAGACTCCAGCCACCAACCCCAGACTCCAGCCCCTAACTCCACCTCCATCCCCTAACCGACCACCAGCCCCTAACCCTACTCCCACCTCTAGCACCTATCCCACCCTCAGCCCCTACCACACCACCACCTCCAGCCCCTAACCCACCGCCAGCCCATACCCCGACCCCCACCTCCAGCACCAAACCCACTCCCAGCGGGGATGGGGGTGGGGGTGGGTCACCGCCAGGTCGGGGATTGGTTTGGGTCAGGGATGTTTGTGAGGTGGAGGTCGTGGATTGGGTGGGGCCAGGGGTGATGGGGGTGGTGGTCGGGGTGGGGGTCGGGGTGGGAGGTCGGGGAATGGGTGGGTGTTACCCACCCAATTAAAACCACTGACAAGCGAGTATGCTAATCAGGGCTGGTGTTATACTTTATACAAAATATTATTTTTCCTGTTTATTAATCTAAACAGGGAGGGTGAGGTTGATCAGCCTGTCACACATGTCCTTTGTGCTCTAGCAGACCTCCCTGCTCACAGTAGTTAATCTTATCAGTGCGAAATTAAATTACACTTATCAAGGTTATTCCATACATTGAAGATACATGTACAGCCAATCTGATTTCAGTGTAAACAGTGTGCCCCATTGTGTGCATGAACTGTGTTTGTATAGAAAAAACCCAGCATTGCTTCTGTCAGGGAATAGCCCATATAGAAATGCAATAATGTACAGTTAATGGAGAGCCAAGCACCTGTTAACAGACTTCAAGTAAGAGAGTTCACGCTGACATTTAAAACATTTACTTCAGACTTTGAGAACAGGCTACCAGAAAGCCTTGGAGACAGACTCCTGATTAAGCACTTTAAATGTTTGCAAAGTGACGAGATTAAAATGAAATACGGGTATATGTTTTCCCATCTCCCTCTCCCGCTCACTCTCTCTGTGCCTGACTTATCTTTCATGGTATTTGTTCTTCCAGCACTGGCAGGCAGTAAATTGTTGCCCCCCTCTTTGCTGATTACCCCAGGACGGATTTCTGAGAGCGAAGCTGGATAATTGCCTCACTATCAGGCTGGAAGACTAATGTGTTTGAGTTTTTTTTTTTTTTTTTTTTTTTTTAAATGCAGTATGAAGGGGAGAATGTGCCTTAAGCTTGCTGAGAGAAGAGGTCTGATTTAGTAAGCTGTGCGCTGAGGAGGAGCATCACGCCCGAGGGGAAACACTCCTGGGAAGAGGTGTGAAGTTAATGAGCCTGGCTTACATGAGGCAGGCTGCTGAGCCACGATCCAATCCAGGGAGAGGAGAGGAGCTGGCTGCTCCCACCGCAGGCGACGAGAGGGTTATTTACCTCGGCCGGAAAAAGTTTCTCCACTATTTAAAGCTGTGATTATCAAGGTTTTATAGAAAAGATTGTATTGCCTCTCATCATGCATTCTCACAAAGTGCCTCATTATCCTGTTGTTGACTGAGACGCGTGTGTAGCCCACTGCACTGGTTCAGTCTAGAGAGCCGTGATGTCTACAATACACTATTACTGCTTATGCTACTTTTTTCATTTGGCTCATCATTTGCGCACTGTGTAGTTGTCGCTGTCAGACAGAAAGGTACTGGCCCTGGTCTTGGTGTGCACATCACGTGTGCTATTACCATAGCGACGGAAACTTTAGCATAGCAACTGAGACAAGAGCTTAATTAGTAAACACAGATGTTGCCTATATGTTAACCTAAACAGGACTTACCAGTCATTGTCTGAGGTTATGAACACTAAGCTGCTGCATCAATTGTGTGATTGGGGTACACTGCGCTGAATTGCGTGATTGGGGTACACTGAGCTGAGTTGTGTGATTGGAGTACACTGCGCTGAATTGTGTGATTGGGGTACACTGCGCTGAATTGTGTGATTGGAGTACACTGCGCTGAATTGTGTGATTGGGGTACACTGAGCTGAATTGTGTGATTGGGGTACACTGAGCTGAATTGTGTGATTGGGGTACACTGAGCTGAGTTGTGTGATTGGGGTACACTGCGCTGAATTGTGTGATTGGGGTACACTGAGCTGAGTTGTGTGATTGGGGTACACTGCGCTGAATTGTGTGATTGGGGTACACTGAGCTGAATTGTGTGATTGGGGTACACTGAGCTGAGTTGTGTGATTGGGGTACACTGCGCTGAATTGTGTGATTGGGGTACACTGCGCTGAATTGTGTGATTGGGGTACACTGCGCTGAATTGTGTGATTGGGGTACACTGTGCTGAATTGTGTGATTGGGGTACACTGAGTTGTGTGATTGGGGTACACTGCGCTGAATTGTGTGATTGGGGTACACTGAGCTGAGTTGTGTGATTGGGGTACACTGAGCTGAGTTGTGTGATTGGGGTACACTGAGCTGAGTTGTGTGATTGGGGTACACTGAGCTGAGTTGTGTGATTGGGGTACACTGAGCTGAATTGTGTGATTGGGGTACACTGCGCTGAATTGTGTGATTGGGGTACACTGCGCTGAATTGTGTGATTGGGGTACACTGCGCTGAGTTGTGTGATTGGGGTACACTGCGCTGAATTGTGTGATTGGGGTACACTGAGCTGAGTTGTGTGATTGGGGTACACTGAGCTGAGTTGTGTGATTGGGGTACACTGAGCTGAGTTGTGTGATTGGGGTACATTGAGCTGAGTTGTGTCGTTGGGGTACACTGGTCTGATCTGTGTGATTGGGGTACACTGAGCTGAGTTGTGTGATTGGAGTTGACATCAGGTCACATGATCTATGTGAAGGCCCTAGGTTGAAATCCTGCACAGGGCTTGCTATATAGCAATACAGACAGAATTTTTATAAATATCTCAGGGCTGTTTTAGGACAGTGGTTCTCAAACTTTTCGGAGGGCCTCTATACCAGAGTGTGCGCACACAAGGGCAATGTCAAATCCAATCCGGGTGCACAGGACTTAATAAAGTGATCAAGCCACGTGTATGCAATGTTCAACCCACTAGAGGACTTAGACATTCTTTAAGTTAAGAAATACTAAAAGAAATTAATTGAAAAAGATTTCAGATCCACACACTGAAATTTCATTTAGTATTTCTGAAGTCAGCGTGATTGAGTGTATTCAGTTTAATGTTGAACCACTACTTAAATCTACATTATTTCTGTTTTAAATTTTACATGGCTTTCAAAGTGATTTAGGTCTGTCCGTCTGCATTTACATTGCGCTGCTCCTTTAAAATTTTTATACTGTCAGTAAAGTCTGTTTGGACACACTGCCGACTTTGGACACTGCTGGAATACAAAGCTGTGTCTGTTTATTTCATAACAAGTTAAAGGGGAGTTCATCTTTTAAAGTGAACGTTGAAGCACCATTAGTAGCAGAGCAAATATCCAATATATCAACTAATAATTGACAACACTAGTTGTCAATTCTTTTAATTGAATAATTACAGAATATTGCGTCGTGGACGGCTGATTATGGGAGCAATTTTGCAAATGTCAAAAAGCAGTTGAAATGAATTAGCATATTCTGTGATTAGCCACCAATAATGTGGCATGCGTTTACCCTGTTTACTGCCTGCTGTCATCGAACAAACTCCCTGGAGCCTTCAGAGTAAGCCTCCGCTCACTATGGAGTGCTATAGAAGAGTGTCACAGAAATGATTTTAGTCATTAATTAATCTACTACCCCCGCATTCGCACACTGCTACACAAAATCCCAGGTAAATTGGAAAACAATTTACCAGATATGGTATGAATAGTCATTCACAAATCAACAGCCATGGCCACATGTCTGCATCCTTTAGTATCTGGTCTGTGAATGATTTTGCATATGATGATGTGCAGTTTTTGAGTTCTATCAATCAATCAATAAAATTTATTTTGTAAAACGCCTTTCATTCCAAGGCATCTCAAAGCACTTCACATGACAAAACACACTATACAATAATATAATATACAATAAAATATCAAAAAAATAGCCAAAAACAAATGGGGGGAGCTTGACAGGAGTTGCATTGGACGTAGCTGGTACTGCCAGTCCAGGAAGTTTCCCCCACAGCTGGTGTAGCAGGGGCTCTATAGAGAGGGAATAGAGAATCCCTGAGAGGGAGCAGCCCTGCCGTATCCCCCTCTGCACAGTGAAGGGGACAGTCAGACCGTATTAATCTTCACAACACTAAAAACATTGTAATAAAGGAGTCTTATAAAATAAGTAAAAACAGGGCCAAAACCAAAAGCTTTTAAAACACTAAACAGATACTCCTGGTCAACTCTATCAAAACTTTTTTCTGATCAAGCAAAATCTAACCAAAATCAACATTATAGACTTTGGATACATTCAAAATATCTCTTAATAAAAACAAATTATCAAAAATCGATCTCTTGGGCACACAGTACGACTGGTCTGTGTGCACCACGGATCCAATGCTGATCTTTAGGCGATTAGCAAGAGCCTTGGAAAGCAGCACAGCAGGAGACAGGGAGTCAGTTCTTAATATCATAGAGGTCTCCTTTCTTGGGTAGCAGTGTTATCACTGCCCTGCAGCAGCTCAGCGGCAGCTCCCCATCCCGAACACATTCCTGTTAGACCTGGTACAGGTCCTCACCAAAACAGCTCCAAATTTTTTTGTAGAATTCTGCAGGCAGTCCATCCAGTCCGGGAGCCTTCCCTTTGGAAAGCTGTGCCACGGCCGCAGTGAGCTCTGGGAATGCCAGCGGAGTGTCTAATCTGCTGATCTCCTCCTTGTCCAGGCTGGGGAGACCCTGGAGAAGCGGATCTCTCCCGGGTCGCAGCCCTCAGCCTTGTAGAGATCAGTATAAAAGCTCACTGCAACACACTTGAGCTCTGCAGGGCTGGAGACCTCTCTCCCCTTGGGCAGCCTCAGACAGCACATTGTCTTGCACTCCGCTGTCTTCCTCTCAAGGTTGAAGAAGGCAGCTGTGGGTTTGTCCATATCTTTGAATATATCCCACTGTCTTAAACTACTAAAATTATTTTTTTCATTTTGCCAATTTTTCCAAAACAATTCAAAATAATCAGTGAAGTTTTTGTCCTGTAGCAAATTGTTGTTAAAGTGCCAATATGATTTTGAATGCGATTTGAATGGTAGTGAAACAGTGACGGAAACAAAATGATGATCAGAAAAGCTACTGGGTGCTATACTACTTTTAATGAATTTGTTAATATGCTGTTGTGGAGTATAGAACCTATCCAGTCATGCCCCTGACAGCTGATTTTGATTACATTTTGTCCATGTATATTGTCTATTTGTGGGATGAAAAATCCTCCAAATGTCAAGCAGGTCAAAAGTATTTAATACAATGGCCAGCTCCCTGACAGACTGGGGATGGGGTTCCTCGTGGTTTCTATCTTTATTAAAGTCAATAGTACAATTAAAATCTCCCCCCACCACGAGGAAACTGTCCGTGCTGCAACCCGAGTACCTGACTGAGCTTTTTAAAAAATAAAATCCTCTCCTCCCCAACATTTGGTGCATAAATATTAATAAAATCAATAAAAATACCAGCATTTTTTATCTGTACTTTTAAAAGTCGACCTTGACCTCCTCAGCAGATAAAATCTCCGCCCCAAATCCTTTTGTTCTTTCAAGAAAATCGCTGATCTCATTCAGTGAATACAGTTTCCCCCTTTGGATGGCTGTGATGTCAGAGAGCTGCAAGGTGTCAGAGAGCCTGTCCTCTCATCCACCCTTGTCTGATCCCGCCGAGCCATCCTCCTCATCGCCTGCAGAATCTCCATCAGCCACCGGCATCTCCACTACCAACCCCACAGGCTGAGGACTCTCGTCGGGAGGGGAACGCCAACAGAGCCTACCTCAGCCCAGAGGCTATCCACCCCAACACCACTCCCTTCCAGCACCGGGTCCTCAGACATGAGAACCGTGGTTTAGGCCCGCCTTTCTCTTGTCTTTCAGACCCGGCGCTCAGCTCCACCGCAGCGGAGGGTTGAAACCCTGTGCTGCTGTAGTGAGAGACCATAAAGGGCCCGCACACAGACTCCTCCTCTCCCGCCGCCAAGCCGGCAGCAGCAGAAGATATTCTTTTTTTAAGTTTTCTTTTTTTTTTTTTACAACTGCAGTGTACACCTCCTCCCTTGTCTGCGACGGCTGACGCTGCAGCCCCCGGTTCGGCTGCAGTCGTGCTGGTACCGGCTCCTCGTCTCTTCCTCTGGGGCTGGGGCTCAGGTCTCGGCGGCTCCTCCACCTCTGCTCTCCGACAATCCTGGCCGCCTCCCCGTTATCACCACTACCACTTGTCCCTGCTTCAATTTGTAGCTTGGGGCAGGTCCGGTTCCACGCAAGAAAAACATTTAAAAACCTCTGTACTGGCAAAAACAACATAATCCCTGCCCTTGATATTAAAAACACCAAGAAAGCTATATTTAGACTTTTTTTCCGGGTTATCAAGCAGTACAAATACTTGTCTCCTGAAAGACCTGACAAGTTTAATCTCTGGATTTTTACATCCAAGGGGAATCATTTTGATCGATGACATTATTTTACCATATCTTGAAAGCTCTCTTTCGATCAATGAATTATTAATAAAAAGGGGAATATTTGACAATATTACTTTTGTAAGAGGCATAGATAACTGTGTTATAGTTACCAAAGAATCATTCAACATAAATCCCTCTTCCACAATTTTGTTAACCAGTTTTTCTTGGTTAAGGAATACGAGTATAGCTTTGTTCATCCGTGAGGCAGATTTGATCTTTTCAAAACCAACCACCCGACCTACGGCAAGCAGTACATTTCAACAGAATCATTATTTTCGGAAAAAACTTTAAAACCATGGTAAGCCCCCAAACCCATCAAAGTGGCCTAGTAAGCCTCCCCCAATCCACGGACGTGGGAGTCCATCTTTGGGCACACACTGGCTAAAACATTTAAAAAGTACTAAGATAACAAAAAAATAGTTTTTAAAAAACATTTCATAAATATATAATAAATAAAAATTTAAGTAAATGGTAATACAGCTCACCACTACCGCTCTCACACAGCTTGCAAACCCTGCTTGCAACAGCCCCTCCCACAATCCTAAGGGAGAGTGAGAGAGAGAGAGAGAGAGAGAGAGAGAGAGAGAGAGAGAGAGAGAGAGAGAGAGAGAGAGAGAGAGCGCAGTCACCAAAAATATGAGCTCCTGAAAATTTAAATTTGTATTGTTTCTTAGTGAAATATATTGGCAATTTAATAACAGAAACATATGTAAAGTAGTACTTAACTCAATATGAAAAAATTAAAGGAAAAAAATGGGTTAAATAGTATAAAAACACCAAAAGCAGAAAAGAAGATCCCAAGACCAAAATAAACAGAACACAGGAAAGGGAAGGAAAGAATAGAGAATTAAAGAGAAGAACATTTAAAGAAAGAGAAAAGAAGGAAAAATGGAAAAATGAGAAGAGAAAGAAAAGGAGGAAGGAATAAAGAGGAAAATAAAGAAAGGAAGACAATTAGAGGTAGAGGTAAGTCTTTTACACTACCATCATTACATTTTAAAATGTTATGTTAATTAATGCACACACTACTACATAAATTAAAACTTCTGTAGTAGTTCCTCCTCCCGGTTGCCATGGAGACCAGTCAGAGAGCAGGGCGATCCAGTACCCTGCTAAACTGAGCAGTGAAAAGGCCAGGAACCAACACAAACTGAGTGTGCTGAGAGAGAATCCAGAAAGTCTCTACACAGACTACTCTGGGACAGGAGACAACAAGATGAAAAGCAACCTCATCTTCCATACTGAATGCCTGGTACACTGCTGTGTGTAAGAAGTACAGAAACTTATAAAAAAAAGTTCTGCCAAGGTAGACAAATTTGTGTAGGAGAAGACATAATCCTGATTATTAATGTCTACCACAGTGGGATTGTGTTGATCCAGGGCAGTGAGGCTAGCCTGACCTCCTTTCAAAAAACCTTTAAACAACTAAAAGGCGATGCAGAGAAAGAGAAAATATACACTACATCCAACAACCCCAAGGACACCAACCCTGAAGATTCAGCTTCAACCTCAGACAGCACAACACACCTGACACCAACCAGCTCACCCCCCACGACCTCTAGCGTCATCCAGCACATCCTGGAGTGCCTCACGGAAACCAGCATCACCCAACAGCTTGGAGATGAGGTGAGCCTGCTCAAGAGAGAGAACAGAGTGGCCATCAATGAACTGACGAGCGAGATGAAGGACCTGCAACAGGAGAACGAGAGCCTAAGGACCCAGCTGACCAGCGCCAAGGAGGAGATGCAGCGCAGAGAGAAAGCCATCACCAAGGAGCTGCAGGGACTGAGGGAGTAGTTCCACAGATGCACAGCTTCCCCCACCTCTGCTCCTGTACTTTTTAGGGAGGTTTACATACTGCTCAGCTCTTGGGACAAGTGTAGTCGACTATGTCATAACTGACAGGGACCCCTCCTCTCTTAATGCATTCACCGTCAGACAACAAACCCCCCGTCCAACCACAATCAAATCACTGTTCCTGAAAAGAAGAGACCAGCCTAACAACACACAGACACAGACCAGTGAGCTGTACAATCTGAATCAAACATACAGATAGGCTCCAAACAGCACTAAGAAATTTAACAAAGCAATCAGTTCTATGGAAATGACTAACCTCATTAACACTCTCTTCAACACACAGTACCAACCAAATGTGACAGAACTAAATCTGGCAGTTAAACACATCAATAACATATCTGAAAATGCAGCGTTAATGTCAAATCTAAAAAAAAACTAAACAAAAAGAAAATAAACCAGAAACAAAAACTCACACAAAAGTGATTTGATGATGAATGTAAATCCATCTGAAATACAATTGATGCTCCAATCATCCTACAAGAGTTAACTGAGAAGCTCCTGGCACTTATGCTCAGAAAAGCCTGCGGCCCTGACAGCATCAGTACTGAGATTCTCACAGAAGCCCTATGTTACAAGAGATAATGCTTAAATTATTCAACATGGTACTAAGTACTAGTTACTTCCCTGACATCTGGAACCAAGGGTTTATAGCCCCAATTCACAAGAGTGGAGACAAATTCAACCCCAATAACTACCGAGGCATCTTTGTGAGCAGTAATCTGGGGAAGGTATTATAATAATAATAATAATAATAATAATAATAATAATAATAATAATAATAGTAATAATAATATATTCACCACACCAGGACCTTCTTCACACTATTACAGAGTTGAAAGGTCACCACATCATGTGATTTCTCTGCAAACAGGAGGTACCCAAAAGAACTAGGGTTCAACGTGATTCTGAAACCGAGATGTATTACTGAAATTCAAATAAGATTTACACACATTTCATTTCCAATGATACATTTTACACACATTTCAGTGACCAATTTAAAAAGCTGTCTCTCATTCCAATTCCAAAGTAATAGATTACAGAATACAATTGTAAAGTAATACAAGTAATATCACGCACATTTTAATTTTACATTGAAGTTTACACTCATTTCAAGTAACAAGTAATACCATTGACACACCTTTCAATGACTCCGGTGATGGCAATTTTTCCAGACACAATGTAACTGTTCATTTCCTGTGTTACAAATAATAGGACCCCACCTGATGCCCCGAACTTGTATCTCTGGGACCAGAAAGTCTGAGAACACCGCTCTTCTGAGAGGTAAGGAAAAGTGTGGCTAAACCTTGTTTACTTTCCTATGAAAGGCTTCCTACCATTAAACGCTCAGCAATGAGACAAAGCGCAGTTTGTCTTACTTAAAAATGATCTTCAAATCTATTTCTCCTTTAATTGAAGCCATGTGTCTGCTATACACGCCTTAAGCTAAAACGCAAGTGTCACTGATCAGTGTGCCTCAAACTGATGTCACTTTTCAGATTCAATGCAGGTTCCTCTGGCAGTGAATTTCAAATGGACAGACAGTCTGACTCCATCTAACAGTGAGCTGAGTACAGAAGCACCGCACTGCAATCACCGTTGCTTCATACGGTTATCAGCGGCCCTCAAAACGGCAACCAAGCCTGGTATGAAAGACAGGAGGGCTGTCTCAGCCAGACAGATTAAACAGGCAGCTGGGGATAACATGGACTCTGTGCAGTAGTCGGCCCGCAAACATATCCTCCTATCATATATGATATATGATATGACTCCTATCATATCCCTGCCTCTCCTCCTCACCGATCACATTTCCTCTTCCTTAATACTCTCAGAGCAGCACAAAACTGATTTTATACCACTCTCGAGTTCGTCAGCTAGGGGACACAACACGAGCAGGGAATCAGACTGCCATCACACTCGTTCAGGATTATAACAGAGGCTACCCCTGCAAGCGTGCTTCCCAAAATGGCAGCCCCATGCTTGCTTCAAGTTTCCCAGTACAATAGAAGATCATTTAAAACATTAACAGTAAACTTAATCCAGATTCCCGAGCTAAAACAAAACCGCATTGATATTTATATATGCTTAGGGGGGGGGGTTGTTTTTCGGCTGTACTGCTTAATCTGCTACTTTTTATTTGTTATAATCAAACGTGCATCGGCCTCCGTTTTCTGTAACCCTCTTTGTTTTTTTATGCTTCTGTGTTGTTTTTAGCTATAAATTATTTATCTTATTATCCCCACTCATTATTTTATGTGTACACACGAGGTCATTGTGTCTTCGTGGTTTTAATAGAACTACATGTGTTTTAGTTATTAAATATTGTTGTGTGTTTGCTGTAGACGCGTTGAGGACTGACGTCGCTCTTTACTAGTGTTCTTGTTCCCTGCAACATTGATTGTTCGCCAATCTGTATATATTATTTTCGGATCCATGACGGTTAATTTAATGAGTCACTTAACACCAGAAATACCGTGCGTGCGTACATACACACCTTGAACTACCGCAGCGGTCTTTTTACCTTCTATTAAAATGCATGTAAATCTACTGCAGCGTCGCACGCTACCAATCTGTTCTGTGTTAAATGCAGTAAAACAGTGAGTTTATTTTAACACATCAAACATAGTGCTTACTTTTAATTCCGATTTCCTCACTTGTATTTTCCGATAATTTCTTAGTAAATCCGACGTTTTGATGTTATGGTTTGTTTTGCTTAAGGATATTGTGTTCCAACACAAGCACTAACACGATACTTGGGCCGAGGATGCTAAAAAGGGGTTATGATTGCAAATGCTGGGCTATAAAACAGAGTGGTTTTAGCAGCTCAGATACAACACCGGGCGCTTACGACACTCCCTGAAGCAGTAGAGAATAGTGCCCGAGATGTGTTTGTTCGACTGTTTTATGGATGTGCTTTCTCTTTATCTTTTAAGTTTGTGCCCGAGTTTGACTCTGTTAGTTATTCAATGGTAATTTCCGTAAAAAATTCCATAAATCACGTCTGAAAATGTCTCCTGTAGCTTTTCAAAACAAGCGCCAAGCTCTCAAATTCAGGAGCACTAAGCCAAACCAATTGTTTTTACGGACAGTCAAAATGACAGTTGCGCTAGTTGTTGGTATAACGTACTATATCTCCAAAAGTTTCTACAACCCCGAGCAAAGATGTGTGGGGCTCGGATGACTACCAAGGTATATATATATTATATATATATATTATATGATCATATTATATATATATATCATATATATATATATAAGAATTTTCAATTTTTTTCGTGTCTACGGGTCGACGGTTTAGTCACTCTTTTATATAATTTAAAAATATATTAAAAAAACGTGACCCACCAAAAAGACCGCTCCGGTAGTTCTAGTGTTAAACTGTAATTTATCATTAGAATTCACTGCGTTGTTTATGTATTTGTGTGGAGTTTATTGTTTAAATTAATGTTTTGCGTTTTAACTCACAGCTCAACGTTAGTTGCAATCAGGGCTCTTGGAAGCAACTAAGCAATTTCATATTTTATTAAGGTGTGCTAATTCTCTACTCTTGTGGGGACAGTTAATTAATCAATATAGATTTACATCACTTCTAGGTGGTGAGCTAACTGAACAAATGGTTCGTGACTAACACCACCTGTATTAGCAGCAGCAAAATATCTATCTATCTATCTATCTATATATATATATATATATATATATATATATATTATATATATATATATATATATATATATATATATATATGCATGCATAGTTTTTAGCAACGTATTGTGTTTGATATTATCTTTTCCACACTGCAGCACTGTTGTTAAAATATTTTTATACATAGTTATTATCCTGTGTATAAATAATCCAGCAGCAATTTCATCTGTGATCTCTGGGCTTTCATTAATTTCAAAGGGACTTGAAGACAGCAGTGGTTTTAGTCACATGCAGCCCATGTAATTGCATGGGGCTCCCTGTTGTCCTGGCTCAGGTACTTTAAAAAAAAAAATATATATTTATATATATAATATATTCATCTCAAGTCTGCACCACAATGAATGACTTATTCAAATTCAAACTGGCTTGATTAGCATGACAGGAGTGATCCAGTGTTGCCAAAGCATTTCAACACACGTTACATAAAATAAAATATCATGTCAATGACTCACAATATCAATCCCTCCCCTTCCCTCCTTCTTAACAGAATGTAATCAATATAACGCCTCCTGGGTCTAAGCACTTTTTATGGTGGCGTGTTTCCACGGCCAGACTGTGGTCACTGAGTCTGTACTTCGTTAGGGTTTGTCTTTGTTTGGGATCTTTTATCCTGAGATATTGTGCCAGGGTAAAGCCCCTGTACAGGGCCCGATAGCACTGCAATTTGTTGATTAATTTTGTTTCTGTATTTCACAACCCATAACCTCCTACTGCTGCACGTATACCTAAGTCGTTTTTTCATTCATTTTACACTAATTTCATTATGTTGTATTATTAAATGTTCGAGTTTTGGGTTTATTAGTGCACTGTTTATGTGCTGATGCGTTGCAATGTTGTATTTTGTTTGTTTTTTTTACATTTTTCGTCAAAAAACAAAAAGTAATATTTTCATGAAAAGCATTTACCTTTTTTAAGTTTAAAAAACACGCCCTCCAGTGGAATGACAAGGTATTGCATGGCAAAGGAAATGTGCACAGTCGACCGCATTTCATTTTTGTGTTATTGGTGTATTTCCAAGACATGCCATACCTCATTATTCCAGTGGAGGGCGGTGGTTTTAACAACTTTTTTTCTTAAAATTTTGACCACCATAGAAAATGCTATATTTTTCAGTACTTGGTGTCTCCTGGCCGGGTAGCTCAGTTATTAGTGTAGTGGACTCATGACCTCAGGGCTGTGGGTTCAAGCTCCTCTTGATTGTTAATGTTAAATACAATTTCTGATTGCACACAGGTGGTCTAGTGTGTGTTGCACTTGGTGCACTGAGTTCAATTACTCAGTTCTGTAGTCTTTCATTTCTTTTGAAGAACGTACCTTACAGACAATGTTACACACTGTCACACCTCAGGCAGATATATAACACAGGAGTCTGCTTTGCTAGCTCTGCATACATGTCACTATTGGTAGACAGGGTTCCAATCTGGGCAAAGGAATTAATTGTGTTGTTAAATGTCTTGTTTTTCACATATATTGTCACAGAATCTTTGAGGCAATGTTAAAGGTAAACTCAGTAGCGGGGCGAGCTGCTGGTCTCAGCTGCATTTGAGAGTAGCTTTGAGCAGCTTTCTGGTTGGCTCAGTTTGTAGAGCCTTGGTCTCTGGATTTTCTTGGTAGCTGGTTCAAGTCCCAGATAAAATATAAAATACAATGTTATTTAGTTTACCTTAGGGACCAACTGAATAATAAGTTTGCGTTCAATAACACCGTCTATCAATTATTTATTTATTTATTTTTTTGTTCCTGGGTAGTAAGTGTTATTTCCTAATTGCTTATGCCTCAAAAGTATAGAAAATGGCTATTATTCCCCACAAACTTTGCTTTTGTGACCAGGACAGTGATATTTCAAAATATCACTATTTCCAATGGGAAAACGGGTAAATGTGTGTCTTTTCGTTCACATAAAGTCAGAAAAAAACAACATATGAATCCAAATTAACATGTATTTATACTAAAGTAATACAAAGATGACTACAAAAGATTTAGAAGTGAGTAGTTTTTCGAGATTTACAATTATACTGTAAATACAGTATAATCGTAAATCTCGAAAAACTACTCACTTCTAAATTTCATATGTTGGTTTTTTCTGACTTTTTTCTGACTTTATATACACACTTTATGTGTGTGTGCGTGTGCGTGTGCGCACTCTGACAAGGGAAGTGAATCTCACCTACAAGGTTAAACTATCCCAAGGAGCCAGGTGGAGCAGTGGGCTAGTTCACTAGCCCTGTCTGATTCTCTCCTTGGAGGTCTGGGTTCAAAGCCAGCACACAGTACAAGTAAACTGAGTTTGAAACCAGACCCACAGCACAACTGGTTTTCTCTGGTTAAAAGGTTTAAAATAATAATTGAGAAATGAACACCAGTGGTGTGCTTGGTTTTTTTTTCCCCACAACATCTATTTGTTTGAATCTGTCAAAAATACAATACAAGTGACTCTTTTATTGAATATTTTCAACGCAGTAATCACCTACATGGCATACAAATCATTAATTGAAGTACTGGAGGGAATATGACAGGAGGCTTGAGTAGCTCTCCGGCTTGCTCAGTTGTTAGAGCATTGGCCTCTGATTCCCAGAGTAGTTTGTTAAAGGCCCAAGTTTCAAAAATATTGTTTAATTTACCTTTTTATCAATAAGGTTTGTGTTTGAATCCAGTTCATCACAAATGAAAAAGCTGAATCCCAGCTTAGACCCAGGTCCACATCATACAATGTAATAATGTGTTTCATGCAGTAGGAAACACAGCTGGCTGGATAGCTCTGTTGGTAGAACAGGAGCCTGTGAGTCCTAGGTTAGTGATTCAAACCTGTGTCAGAGACATTTGTTTTCTTTTCATTTTCAAACACTTTACCCATTTTGATAGACTTAGGTTTACATAATGGGACAAGGTGTCAGTGGTCTAAGCGTACAAATAATAATATAAAGAGGCCGATATAAGGTCTTCTGTGCAATACTAGATTGTCTCAAGGAAGCAGGTGGTGCAGTGGGTGCATTCCCTGGTATGTTGTGCTGTTCATCTTGGGGGACTGGTCTCAAAACCAGGTGAGTTCTTTGTTTAGTTTTAAAGACTTGATTAATTTCCTAAATAAGGTAATGAAAAAGCAGGCTCTTCCATGGAAGTGAGATGGACTGTGTTCAAATCCAGGTGTGTTCTGTGTTTCAAAGAATTTGTTAATTGACTTTATATATAGTGTGAACCAACACTTTCCTGTGGGAGCTGGTGGTGAAGGGTGCTAATCCCATGGCCTCCTCTTCCTAAAGATGGCAATTTGAATCCAGGTCCTTGAGGTGAATTGCTGAAGTAAGTAATGCTGTTGGTTGTGAGTCTTGATGGTGGCTGTAAGTCTGGGTGCTGGTTGTAACTAATGATGGTGTTTGAGGAGGGCAGCCTGCCCAGAAGAGGAGGATGAAGAGAGGGCTTGGCTCCCTGGCTGCAGGGGGAGTGGCAGAGGGAGGGTGTTGGTACCAGAGACAAGGAGGAAGAAGAGCTGGTGGGGAAAGTGTTTATGTGCCCCCTTTTTCTTCTCTATATACTGCCAATCATTTCCATTTCTCAAAATATTTTATGTAGTTAAAATTTAAATGAATTCTTTATAACTACATAAAATATTTTCTTAATGGGGAGAAAGAGAAAAAGGGGGAGCCAGGTGTGTGCACACACAGATAAGAAACACCACTTTCCCCACCAGCTCTCCTTCCTCCTGGACTTTCTGAAGTGAGGACACCTTGGTGGATGTAGCCATTGTTCTGCATGTCTGGCACGCAACTAGAAGTGAAGTGCAGGCCCTGAACTAGTTAAGAGCTAACCCCAACCCCAACCCTGGACTCCTAGCTAACAGCCTTGTATTCTTCTGAATGAAATGATCTGATATTTTGAGTCTGTGCTGGTAACCATTAGGAGTAACTGCTAAGTTAAGTTTGTAGTTTATTTGTTGTTTATACCAAAATAAGAAGGAAACAAAAAAACTGCTTCCCTTTTATAACTGCATGTAGGAGACCCTTACATTTACATTGTCTGTTTTAGTTGTGGTTTTAAGACCAAGTATCAGAAAAGATAAACAACTGCTAAACCACCTTACCCCTTTACATATTTTGTTTTTAAACTGAAGAGAATGGCAGTCTGAATATCATAAGTACATGTATATTTAGTTACTTGTGTATCTAGTGTGCATAATTAACAATGTTCACTATGGAAGGTCACAGCTTGGATTAAAAAAGAAATAAATCAACTACATCTAAATCATGGAAAGACACAGTTGACTACATCTTACAGATTTCATTTGCAGCCTTCATGCAGGTGTTGTGAATGTTTATTTTTTTTACCAGCCTTATCCAATACAATACAACACATCAGCTTGTTACAATAACCTTTTGTACAAGCTGCTCAGGCTGAACTGTGTATTTCTGTGATGAGCAGATATCCATCTTTCCTCTGGAGTCCTGAACAGGAACTCCGGGCTTCATAAGTGAAGGACAAACAGTGCAAACCCACAGCGTGTTTGAAACTGTGCTGTTCTTCACTAGAAACAGACAGCCCAGGAACGAGAGAGAGGGACAGAAAAGCAGGGGGCTACAAATGAAACCAGACACACATTTACAAGTAATAAATACTTACTGGTGCTAAATTTAGACATACTAAGAGAAACTTGGGAAGTTCAAGAACATATCTTTTCTTTCACCAAAGACTTTGAAGAAGGCTTCCAATTGAAATGTCTGTCGTTGGAACGTCTTTAGTTTCGTTTAGTATTTCAGGATTTCAAAAACTCTACCCATTAGATCCACTGACTTGAGAAATACTGCGCTTCACCTTTTCTGCAGGCTTGATTCAGAAACCTGAACAAATATTATGATTAGTTTTAAAGCCCTATAAGTTAATTATTACAAACCTGATACAAATACCAGATTGAACATAATGCATTTCAGGGATGGAAATAAAACTCATACTGCAACTGTTTCATCCATTCTAGGTTTTACTACAAGCTTGATTAGCCACAGTGTACAGGTAATAAGCTCAGGTGAATCTTATTAAGCTCACAGTAAAACCAGGAATGGATTGAACTGCTATGCAATAAAAGTCTTATTTCCAGGCCTGCATTTTTCATGTTTAAATTTGTAATGAAACTTCAACAAAACAAACAAAAGCTGAAATCACAGAGTGCTGGGATACATTTAAGAAACTAAGCCAAGCAAACAGTTTTCAATGAGTGTCTTGGTTTAAACAGTTTCTTACGAGTTTTACCTTCCAAGTTTCAAATTGTCCCATCTGCCACCCCCATTGTCTGAGAGCAGAACTACCGGCCCCTTATGGAGAGAGGAGATCTCTGCTTCCCTCAGTCCTCTCACACCAAGAGAAGTGCAGCTTGCATGTCGGGGTTACTGCTCCCTGGTGGAGGGAGGAGGGATAGCACTCGCCTCGCTCTCAGCCCTGGCGATCTCCTCGTCACTCAGCGACACAGGCCTGTACTTCTCCTCGTACAGCCTCTCGTTCTCCTGGGAGCGCAGCTGCTTGGAGGAAATGGTCCTCAGGTGGGGGGGCAAGTTCCTGAACTCCTGCTCATTGATGTCGAAGTCCCTCATCTTCCTCTCCAGGACCCACCAGCGGCAGCAGAAGCCCAGGTCCAGCACCCTGCTGGGGAAGTGCAGCCAGCGCGGGCGCAGGGAGTGGCAGCGAGCCTCGTACAGGCTGCTGTCAGGGTGGAAGGGAGCCTCGTACATCAGCGACAGCAAGCCCAGGCTCTGGTAGCGCAGGCGACCCTGGTTCCTCAGCTTGGTCAGCCCCTGCACGTGCCCGTCGGAGTCCCCGCTGCGTATCCACGGCGACAGCAACAACAGTGTGTTGGAGGCCTCCAGCAAGCTGCTCTCGAAGGAGGCTTCGCTTGGGTTCCAGTGGCAGCAGGCTCCAGCCCCACCCAGCAGAGACAGGTACAGGGCAGCCTTCCCAGGACGCTCCCTGGCTCCGGTGAAGACGTCGCGGCAGGCCTCTTTGTAATCGCGGAGCAGGCCCTTCCACCACAGGCCTGCACGAGGGAGAGAGGAGAGGAGAGGATTGAAGCAGGACTTGAAACTCAAAGCCCTGCTGCACCCAGGCTTGGGCTTCAAAACATGGTTTTGATATATTTTTAAATGCCCAGGAGTAATGAATAGAATAGCCATTGCTTGGAATGCAGTAGGAGGCAACAACAATCACATTCGCAGAGGTTTGTTGTTGGTTCGTTTATGGTTTAGCAGTGTTGACAAAAAACTCATTCGCTTGTACTTCATATATTTCAATGAATACAGCATGATATAATTAATGAGTACAAAAAAACACACGAAAAAAACAGCCAAGTGAGAATAAACCAGCCACGTATAGATCTGATATCTACAAAGGACGCTGAATTATATACAGACGTTTCAGGACAGTCCTGTAAATATGTCATGCACAAGTGTTACAGTTTAGAAACGCGGCACTGGGACAGACCTGACCTCCTATTGTACTGCACAGGACACGGATTAAGAAAAAGAGGGAGCCACACCCGCATGTGTAACTATAGTAAAAGGATTACAAAACGACTGAGTAAAAATATGAAAAGATGCGACATGGTGACTAGAAAAATGAATGGCAAGTTTTCTATATTTGCACACATTTTAAGACTCCTATTGCACAGCAGTTTTGGTTTTACTAAGCTTGATTTGCCAGTGTCAGGTATCAAGCTCTGCTGCGTTTTACTAGACAAAGTAAAACCAGGAATGGAGTCAATCCCATCCCTACATTTTGACAGCGACGAAGTCTAGTACTTCTTCACTGTTACTGCTAATAATGTCAGTCAGCGGTCACTGAATGAACGGGGACGGAGTAGAGGGTAACACGGTAACGATAATTATCCGCGCTGTGTTAGTGAGCTATCGGGGCTTAGTCTTACCCATTCTGCTGTCCCGCAGCCTCTCCCACCGCGACCCCTTTCCCGCCGCCACCCGCTCGCTCTCCGCGCCGGCTCGAGCAGCTGCCGTTACTCCAGTATCACCGGCAGCTCGAGCCGCGGTCGAGCACCATCTCCTGCACATACGCGCTGCAGCCATCTTCACAGAGAGGACACTCCCGGGGGCGCAGCGGCGGAGAAGCAGGAGGATACGAAACTGACGCCATTTCGGCTCCACTACAGAACCTCTTATACATAAACTGAAAGGCATTGTGAGCCAACATGGTGGATAATCGGAAACAGTTTCATAGCCCCGGCCTCCAATGTTAATGGTGGCCGAAACGAAAAACGACACACTCATTAACGTTCCGGCTTTAGCGTGTTGAGAATGGAGAGCAGTGCATGTGTTCAGCTTGAATTAAACCCGTTCCACTTGTGCATGTGGTCTGCATGTTCGTGTAATTTTGAGACTGACCCTGCAATGCGATTTCATTGGAATTTAATTGTAATATTTTTATTCTGAAATGCATTGTTTAGAATTGACTTGACTGCAGTGGTGTGAATGCTTATGAAAGACGGGTGTATTTTCTTAAGCATGTCCAGATTGTGTTCCTGTTTAGAAATGGCAATGTTGTGCTTTACTCAATGGGACGTTTCCCCTAATGTGTTCCCCACTTCAACATTCGCTTCTATTCACTTGAATTTATTTAAAGTTGAAGTTGTTTTGGAAGGCAGCGCCGACACCATGTTGTGATGCACCCCTTTGGAAAGCAGCTGCTGTCTGGTCTTGCCGGCAGTGCCCTGCTTGCACTCTGTGGTGTCTGTGCTTTCTGAATGGTAACCATTGTGAGTAACTAAAGCCTCCTGCAGAGGGAGGCACAGAGCTGTGCTGTAAGTTGACCTTGTCGAAGGAATTGAGTAGTTTCCAATGTGAAATATTAATTAAGTTCAAAGAAATCGAGGACTTACTGTGACGTAAGGCACGTTAATTTAATAGCATCAGTTTATTGAATACAGAAATATCAAAAAACAAAAAATGTATTCATAAGCAGGTGCTATACATCAAAGATAACCAATAACATCAAACTTTAAAACGCATCTAACCATTCTGGTCTACAAATACTCATGTACTTACAAGCTCTTCTTGTGAATAACATGAAGTAATCTAACCCCTCAGTTACTTGTAGAGGGTCATAAAAAGTGACCTTACACAAGTTCTGTAATTCTCGTTTATAACTTGCATGTAATTATATTGCATGAATTACTTTTCATATGGAGAATGACAAACACTCCCTCCAGTGGCGTAACAAGGCCATGCATGCCAAGGAAAATAGTTTTTTTTTTTTTTTTCCCCCAAATAGTTTTTTGTAGATTTGAACTAAATCTTCCAAGAAGCACATCACAGCATGTGAGTGAATTTGCCCTCACTTATGAACAAGAATCTCACTTCTTTGGAGGGGCTTGGTTTCTCCAGGTACAGTAAATAAACTTGGTTTGCCATGACACCCCCAGAAATGCCATTCATTTAGCAATTAATAACTTTAGAGTTTAAAACAAGAGACATTACTGTGTTCTAGAAATTCCAAAATAAAATGACATTATCAGTTCTGTGCAACTGTTTAGTATTTTGGATAGTGTTTAAATCGCTATAAAAGGTTACATGCAAAACCTTATAGAAGTGAGCAAGTATAAAATAGGACCTTCTGCCACTTAGTTGTTTAACAGAGGAACAACTCTGCAGACTCCTAATTCCAGTCATTCAATACAGCCCTGAAAGCTCACTGTTGCACAGACTCCAGCTTCTTAGTACAGTGTTTGTATTTCCAAAGGGATCCCAGACAAAACAGTGGTGCTGTGAAATAGATCTTACCACATCCTCACCACACAATGGCAGCATTGGCAGAGACTTACAGTTCAAACGACTGAGCACTGCTTTCAGGCAGGATCCGCTTGAATTCACTCGTTTTCTTTGCTTATTTTGAAACTGACTTTTTAAAAACATTATCAATACTAAAACAATAGTTCTAGTGTTCACAACTAAGTGCAGTCAGTGCGTGTCAGTGCGAGTGTGTCAGTTTGAATGTTAGTGTGTCAGTATGAGTGTGTGTCAGTGAATGCCCTCAGCCTACTCTAGTTCTAAAATACACTGTAACTGATTAAAGCAAGGAATAATCCCTCCAGAGCAGTGGATGCACAGATCAATACTTCAACACAGTGCTTGTTAGCTACAAATAAAAGCACATTTTCACTGTCTGAAATGTAAAGATGTATTTTATTACGTGCCTCAGGCAGTTAAACTAACATCAAGAATCCATAACTTTGCTTAAATTTAAATTAAAAAAAGAAAATCAAAACAAAAATAAAACACAAACTATACTCCCAAGCAACATATCAATCAAGAAAAAAAGTGAAACTGCCTTAAACTAATCTGCGCACCAATAAAAAACAAGCAGCACAGATGCAGAGCTGCAAATGGAAATATTTTGTTAAACAGGACAATCAGTTACTGGACTGGACTGACTGGTAGATCGATCTGTCCCTGTTTAGAAATACTCAGTGAAGGCTGATTACACCCTTTTTACATTCTGGACAGTAACAGTTCAAATATCTATGAAAATAAAAGGAGCTTGTGTAACACGTGTACTTTTGTATATACACTGCTCCCCTCTTCAATCCACAAACTCTGTGAACTCCTGGTCTGACCATGTGCACAGTAAACATTTCCCTTTGTCAGGACCCCTCATTAACTCACACAGAACAATACAGAGTCAGCAGTACAGGGCTTGTTTACTTGTCAGCCTGGCAGCAGTGAAGCTGCTACTTCTTGGTCTGCACATGCGCACAGTCGTACTTCCCACGGACAATCTTGAGCTTGACCCCGGGCAGGTCCTGAGTGCGGCCCCCCTCCACCAGCACCATGTTGTGCTCCTGCAGGTTGTGCCCCTCCCCGGGGATGAAGCATACCGCCTCCCTGCCATTGCTGAGCCGCACGCGGGCGCACTTGCGGTTGGCAGAGTTGGGTTTCTTGGGCTTGCGGATCATGGTCTTCAGGACCACGCCCTTGAGCTGTGGCCGCCCAGAGGTAGGGCTCGCTCCGGGGGGCACCGGCCGCGGCTTGCCCTGTCGGTGCATCTGATTCAGGGTGGCCATGCAACAGAGCTGACCCCACCGAGCTGACCACTGACCTGCCACTGACCCCACAGCAGCTCTGAACAGTGGAGACACCAGCGGCTGCATGCAGCCTCCTAGAGAGAGAGAGAGAGAGAGAGAGAGAGAGAGAGAGAGCGTGATCAATACAGTAATCAGGTTTGTTATAAACATACCTCAGAGGGACAGTGACATCACACTTATAAACATACAAACCTACCCCAGTGGGACAGAGACATCACCGACCTCAACCTGCTCAAGCAAGCCATGAACCCTCCCTTAGCAAACCTGCAGTAAATGGAAACGTTTCAAGTGAGACCTCGGGTATAATTCAGATCACACCCTTGACCAAAATCTATCACTGTGCAGGCATGGTAACTCCTACTGCACAGCAGTGTCACCCAGCTCAGATTTTACTAGCAGCTTGATTAGCGACAGTGTGTACAGGAAACAGGCTCAGGTGTGTCTGAGTGAAAAACAAGGAACGGAGGAACTCTTATTTTCATCCCTGCTGTGCTTAATGAAAATGTATTGGAGAACAGTCGTAAATAACAAGCTTCTATTGAGCCGTGTGCAGCTAGTGTGTGCATGTGTATATACAATAAAAAAAGAAACACTGTAATTTGATCCGTAAAGTACCGAGTTCTAGCTATGAGAATGCTGCTTACAAGTGACAGACAGAAAAGCAATATTTACTATAGAAGTTGTTTCGTCTTATGTAATGCAAACACCATCGGGTATATCTGGAGAAACGACGGGGTCTATCGCCACATTATCATTGTTTCCAGGTGTATCGCCTGCTCGTGTTAAGCCAATGTTTTGAGAATATACATCGGAAAGATGCAAAAGCGTACCATATTACGTGTATATCGTGTGTAATTGGAGCACAACACCGTTTTCTGCGCCGATCAACCCCTTGAAGGTCTGACCTTCCTTCTGCGACTTTACCGTCTTCGCTATAAAATATAATAAAACCTCGAAATAGTACCGTGTCTCATTACCTGAGATAACTCGCCTTTCCGTTGTCGCCTGTTTGACTTTCACGACTTCCTCTTTTCTCGAGAAGGAATTTCAGACTTACACAGCCATGTGTTTATTTCAAGGTAATAAACGTCAGCTAAAGTCTTGCCTTCCTGCAGGCTGAAGTCCATGGATCACGTGTGGCGTTTCTCCTACGGTGCCCCACAAGGTTCAATACTCCATGTGTCGATAAGGATTTACATTCAAGAAATGAGTCTTTCATTATACAATGTCAGTTACAATCTCTAAAATCTACCATGTAAGAATGCATTAAAATAAAATACAAAAATAAAAGCTAAAACTGACAAGCTGATTTTGTTTTTTAAATAGGAAGATTTATGATTGAGCTTCATTCAACGTTGTCTTAACCCACTGAAGGGTAGTAAAGTGCTGTTTTTGTCCTTTTTTCTCTCCCCCTACAGGAGGGTTAGAATGTCCTTCAGCCCTCAGTAGAACCTCCTAGTTTATCAAATCCACTGAAGGTGCAGCCCTGCTGGTCCAAGCTGGCCCTTAACAGGGTTATTTTGGTTTGATGAACACACTGCCTCCCAGCCTGCCTCTGTCAGTGCAGGGTCCAGCCCAGATTGCACTCCGTTCATCTCAGTTGGCACAGATACAGCATATTTAGCAACAGAAGTTGAATTGTGCAGCTGCAATATATATTACATTCTCGTTGAAAAAACAACAACAAACAAAAGTCAGCCTTAACACAATGCTGTTTATTGGGTTTTACAGATTTGTTGTAAAATATATATTGTTCCAGTTAACCACTTGCACACAACAAGCTTGTAGTAAATCAAGTTTTGTAAAGTCCACACCAGAAAACAGTTCCTGTAAATACAGAAACTGAAAAAAGGAATGGGTAGCTATTGCACTGATGTGGTTCTACAACGGTCTTACTGGACTTAGGTGAAGGATACAGAACTGCAATAACAATGACCAGACCCAGCTTGCAAGTGTGTGCCATTACCACCTGTTTCAAGATCTGAGATACAAAGATGATTGACGGAGAGGTTCGGGCAAAGAAGGACAGGATCTTTATTCATCACCTCTGCACAACACTGCTGCATAGCAGCCCTGTGTCAAAGCCCTGGTACTTTCCTTGAACAGAAGAAGCACTTGTGCATATATTGGAAGAATGGCTGAAGGGTGTCCATCTAGTTGCAGAACGCACATGTGCTTCATTTGTCCATCACGATGGTATTGTGCATTTCTCTCTCTCTCTCATATATATATATATATAGAGAGAGAGAGAGAGAGAGAGAGAGAGAGAGAGAGAGAGAGAGAGAGAGAGAATCTAGGTAAACTGGAAGCAATGTTAAGCTGTGAGACACAGGGAATGTATGACAGTGCATTGCACTTTCACAGGCTTCAGAAAACACTCAACCACTAAAGTAATAACATAACTCAACAAGACCAAGTACTGCCCATAGAAAAACATCTTGTTGTTTAATCCTCACCGCATGCTGTATACAAAACATTGCAGTGTACTTCATTGCTCTTGAGTTCACTTTTAAAATGCAGATTAAGTCCACCGCTGCTCATAGTAAGGCTGAATGTCAAAGTAACACTTCGATTCAGTTGTTCCATCTGGAATCAATTTTGTATTTTAGTGCAAGTTAGTTTGCTTTTTGATTATTTTTTTTCAACTAGTTCTTAAAAATCTCAAGCATCCTAAACCAAATTTAAAAACAAATAATCATAAAACAACAGCTCTAACACGTCTGGAAGCACCTGTTCTTGGAGCAGCGCACTATCAAGGCTTCAAATAAACTTCACCCATACGATTATTGTGAGAAGTGAAAATGGAAGACTGGAACGTTCTGAATTAGAATGGAAACTTGCTATCCTGAATTCGTGTTGTTCCAAGTGTCTTAATGTCGCTTTCTCAAACCATCGAGTGCAATGAGGGAAATCAGACATCCATGCTGTTATAAAGGGTCCACAGACTGACTCAATGACACACAGAACTGAAGTAGTTGGTGAAAGCCATTTCAAATGAGGAAAAACATATATTTGGTTAGAAATTGTATGGATGTGTTCTTGACAAGGACATGAACCACAGATATCCATCAAGGCGCTGTTCCAAGGTGAATGCTGGGAATACAGTGAAGATCAAAGGTAGGGTTAAGGTGCTGTTCGCATCCCCTCTCTGTGTGACCTGACAAACTGATAGTACCATGACCTTTCTCTATCTGCATTGAATGAATTGGTGGAGAGCAGGACTGTGCTGCAGCAGCCAACCACAAAGGGAAAGAGATACAAACACAGGAATACAGGACACTGCTCCGGATTATCCAGGGTATATTTGTGCAGGTGTGTAGTGAGCAGATACAAATAAAGGAATACAGGACACTGCTCCAGATAATCCAGGGTATATTTATGTAGGTGTATAGTGAGCAGATACAAATAAAGGAATACAGGACACTGCTCCAGAATATTCAGGGTATATTTATGCAGGTGTATAGTGAGCACTGCACACAGCCCCACCCTCTCTTGAGCCCTTTTCGCGTGGTTGGAATGATAAATGCATATTATGTGAGGTGGCAGTTTATGTTGAAATGCAAACAACAGACAGGGGCTCCAGTCTGCCTCCCCTCCAGTGTCAGTATGGTCTGTTATCACCATGACCTCCAATAAGAAGTGCCATTGATTATGCACAATGGAAACGAGTGGCTGCACACACATGCGTCACACACCTCTGAACACCCCTACTGTTTGGAGCAGTCGATGTGATACTGCAGTTATCAGGCTGCAATGTGCATTCAAACAGGGTGCTGTGTGCTTCAGTAGCAGCTTGCTTTTAGACTCCCAGGTCAAGATTAAATAAAATAAAACGGCTACATCTTTCTATCAATATGATATTGGGTTCAAAATCTAAAAATCCTCCCAATCACACACCCCTATCATATCACACCCCCCTTCCAAAATCACACCCTCTCCACAATCACACCCCCTCCCAATCACATCCCCCTCCCAATCACACACCCCCTCCTGAATCACAACCCCCTCCCCAGTGTGTCTCTGAGCAGGTCTGAGTGCAGCCAATGGGTCTCACTGCCTCCCCTCAGTAAAAAAGGGGTCTTTTGAAAAGCTTTTTGCAATGTATTTATTTTTGTTTAAAGATGGAGGTTGAATGAAATGTATGAAACAGTTTGCTCTGTATTAGACATACGCAACTATAGAAAAATAAAAAACTCAGTAACACTTTGAGGTTCCAATACAAACAAATAACAATGATTACAAAAAAAGCTGTTATTGTTAACATCGCTATCAGACCACGTTATATATTTTGATAGTACTTGCTAAATTATATAATATGTATGTTACTACATACTGTGTATTAATAACATCTTTTATAAGACATCCGCTTTGTTATAACAAAATAAGCACCTGGTTATAAAATATGTTTTTTGCAGATTATATAAAACAAAAAAAAAGCTTAATAGATTTATACTGCAGCCTGAAAGTGTTACGTTTACAAACAAGAATGGCTGATCCATTGAGAAATGCAAACAGAGAATAAATAAATAAATAAATAAAATAAAAACAAACATGTAACATGTTTTCCTTTATGATGCTTTTAATTCAGTCCACTGACCAAAACAGGACAGCCATGCGAGTCAGTGTCTATGTGCTGGATGGAGCATCATGTGAACACAAATATTTTTTCCAGTCCTGCTAAATACACACAGAGAATGGATCAGTGTTCTTATTGCATCCCAGTCCATTCTTTAACCTTTCAGCATGCCCAGTGCTGGCTGTCACAATACTGCCATTGTGGATGTGTGTGGATCTGTGTGTCACTCCATTAGCACAGGGACTAACTCCTCACAGTCCATCCATCCCTCACTCAGTCCATCCATCCCTCTCCTCCTTCAGTCCACCCATCCCTAACTCCTCACAATCCATCCATCCCTCTCCTCACTCAGTCCATCTATCCACCCCTAACTCCTCACAATCCATCCATCCCTCTCCTCACTCAGTCCATCCATCCATCCCTCTCCTCACTCAGTCCATCCATCTATCCCTAACTCCTCACAATCCATCCATCCATCCCTCTCCTCACTCAGTCCATCCATCCATCCCTAACTCCTCACAATTCATCCATCCATCCCTAACTCCTCACAATTCATCCATCCCTCTCCTCGTTCAGTCCATCCATCCCTAACTTCAGTCCATCCATCCCTCTCCTTGGTCTATCCATCCATCCCTCTCCTCCTTCAGTCCATCCATTCCTCTCCCCCTTCAGTCCATCCATCTCCACTCTCTGCTCACGTTCAAATCATTGTTTTTCTGGTTTGATCCAATGCTTAAGTGCCTTATCTGTGGTCCTTTAATCATTAAAAAATAAAAAATAAAAGTAAAATCAGGGAACAAGAAAGTAAATACATAAACATATACACAGACATACTTAGTTCATAAGATTTTAAACTTACCGTAAAACTATAAGAAAAAAAAAAAGTAACGATTTGCACAAATAGTGGACTGTAAAAAAAAAAAAAAAAAACACCCAGAAACACAAACCCTCCTTACACTTCTAAAGTTAAACAACAACTCCATTATCAAAAAGGCAAATAGTAGGTATATTGCAACGTTCTCCCAATTACCTCTATTGTCAACACATGTATCTTTTCCAGACATGCAGCACACTGGTCTACACAATGAAGGCTGCAGCAGAAACGACATGTCACTTGTGTTAATGGAACAGAGAGGCATAGCCCTAATTATACTGTCTGCTGCTGTAAAGCAGCCTCTGAAATGCCAGAGCTGGGCTTATTGTGTTCTGGTAAGTCAGCCTTTCAGTGCAGTCAGAAACTCCCTGCTGACAGGGGTCAATGAGGGCCAGTTCAGCCTTGCCGGTGCAATGCCTGTATTGGTCAACATGGATGTGATTACAGGTCTCCCCCTACCCGCTTTAAGATGGTATAATCTTAATGGGGTTTACAGGTGTGCATACACTGCCTTCAAGACACACAGATTGTAGCCAATTGCAACAGATATGTAGAACACGGAGACGAGATGAAATGCAGTTTGATGGCAATGAATGTTCCATCTGACCAAAACAAGTGAAGTTGTGCTGGGCTCTGGAAACACTGAGTACACTGGACTGCCCGTGCTTAGTCAGTATTGCTTTTCATGGGAGGAATTTGGTTTATCCAGTATTATGCTTCATTCCCTTTGTGGTCACAGTTAAAACAAACTACAGTGACAGCAAGGAGTTAAATAAGAAAATAATGCACTTGAAAGAAATTATTCAGTATTTACAGGATGGCAACAGCTCAGCACAGAGATTATTCCTCGACACACTGAATAAAGCATTGAGAAGAACACAAAGATGAAGGGATTCCACTGCCATTCTTTCACTGCTAAACAAACACGCCAGAGCACAGGCTTCTTTTAAGGACTTTGACTCACAAGGGAACCGTTGCCTATCAAGAGATCACAATACTGACTAAACACTTTGCTTCACAGACACTTAAAAAGTGCTGAGACATAACCAGTTCCTCAAAGGGAACCTGCATTTTACAGCAAGATTTCCAGAGCAGCTCAAATTTGGAAACAGCATTACTAGGGTGTTAATGAGATGACTTGAATTGATACGCCAAGGGTTCCAATGTTTTTATATAATCCAGGACGCACCTACAGTTGGACTCCAGTCACATCTTTTCTTCTTAATATCATTTATAATGAGTACTATAGTGACATTTTTACTCATCTGGTTTTTCAGCAACAATATAGACAGACCGTTCCTCTCTGTTGCTTTAATGTACTTGAGCCACACTGCCCCCTGTCATCCTAAATGGGCAGTGCAGTTCAGAAGTTGGGAAGGCTGTTGGAAAGAGAATCAGAGCCAGTGTGATCGGACCACACTTCGAGCCCAATAAGATTTGCTGTTACTTTGAGTCGAGCTGGAAATTTCAGCTGTAAAGTTTTTGCTGTTTGCCCCTTTTCTCCTCTAAATCTTTCACATGCCTCTCGACTTTCTCTTGTGGATTCTGCTGGAATTTCATTGGCAAAGCGATCTTTTGCCCAGCGCGCGCACACACACACACACACACACACACACACACAACAGAGGTCTTTCACTGGAGCAAGCATCTGCTTCCAATTTACATTAAAAAATAGTGCAAGATTTTAACATTTATATAAATAACTCTGGATTCGTGCTTTTTTAACGCAACGTTAAACACATCTTTGAGTTGGCACTCAAAAAACTGCCACTGAACTAGATATCAAACAAAACAAAAACCAACAACTAGTTTTTTCTTTATATTCATTTTTTACAAAAATACCCCCTGCCCTCACATACGTTTCTCTTATGATACATATTGCAGATCTTTAAATAAACTTCGGATTGTGCAAACGTTTCTTCAAAAGTGAATTAAAAGACGAAAAGCACTCACACACACACACACACACACACACACACACTGCTCAAATAATAATAATTAAAAAAAAATATTTTGAATTCCTCAATACATAAAAAACAAAACAAAAAACAACTTGCAAAGCTGTGAGCACGCGGACAACACAGAACAAGGAAATATTTACTTTTTACAACAGGGGTGGAGCCTGGGCCCGGGACTCCGCCCCTTTATTTAAATGAAGTGCACAGACAGTGTTTAAGGAGTCTGTTGCTGTGGTTTCAGACAGGGTGCCCTTTCTGCTTCTCTTGATTACGTGCGTTCGTGCTCTCAAGGCCACTGAGCTGTGATTGGTTGAGTCTGTTGCTGCGCAGGAGGGGAGGCGTCCCAGGGTGGTTGCTATGGTGATGGTAAAGCGTGGAGCCGGGTTGGTAGTGCCCGATGACCTCGTTGTATGTGGGCGGCGGCCCCTCCATCCGGCCCTGGCTGCTGTAGCAGGTGGCACTGATGCCCGAGTTGTTGCTGGGGGGGCAGGGTCCCCCGTACAGTGAGGTGTCGATCAAGTCACTGTCGAAGACGGTGCGGTTGGGCGGGGCGCGGACAGACTCTCGGTTCAGCTCCAGCTGCTGCTCAGAGTCCCGCAGCTGCAGGGTGCAGGGCCCCTGGTAGGGAGGCGGCTCCTCCCCGTCCGACAAGGAGATGGTGGGGGGCAGGTCGATCTCGTGCTGCAGGTAGGGGTAGGTGGGCTGGAAGCGGTTGAATCTGTCCCTCTGCAGGTATGATGGCACTGCCAGCCTGTCAGCGGGGCGTGGAGTGTACATCTGCTGCTGAGGAAACAGGCAAACAATTAGGAGGGGCACAGCACAGGGAGAGTGCTTAGCAACTCGAATTCTACACAAGCAAGTAATAGAGCCAGCAGATGAAATGTTTGGGTTTTTATACTACAGTCTCTCTCAGTGTTACAGCTTTAATGAAGTGTCCTTATTCTTGCGGCATGGGTTCAAGCACTTGAAAAAGCTCACGCGTCTGAATGCCGTTTTTGTAAAATGAGTTGAGCTTCTTTTTAAAATGTTGCGTCGACCTCGAGCAAACAGGGCAAGAGGCGAAGCAACCCTAACTGAAAATACAGGACGCCATTTAAAAACAGTGCTGTTAGAGCAGCTCACTCACTTATCAAGTGCTGCTGCGAACATTTCTGTACTGATTAACAGTCTGGATAGACCATGATACAAGAAGACACAAACAGTACAGAACACAAAGATTATTCAAACCCTCGTTCTGGGACAGTCTGCACTACAGCACACTCCCCCAGTCCGCTCCAACCCGTCCTGTTCTTTAAAAACACAAACCAGTGTCTTCTTGGAGAGTGCTGGGTGTGGAAGTCACTTTGCGTATGCAAGCTCCTGCCTTGGGCATTGAGTTTACAGTTTAACAGATGCACAATCCCAGGGTCGCTGTCTGAGCTAAAACAGAAATCATTTACTATGCACAGCATAAGAGATGCATGCAGTGTGTACTGAACACAATGCAAAGTGCTCTACTGGCTGAAAGGTAAACCATACCAAAAGGGCAGCTGCTCCTTTCACTGCCTGTGACAATATTAGAAGAGATCATGCAGGTAGGCAGAGAGCTCATTGTTTAAAGGGATTACATCAGAGGGCTCTGGAGTTCCGCATCCAGTAAAGGCACTCTGCGTGGAGTGCAGGATGTGCCCTGTAGATCCTCCAGCACTATAAGTCTGATGGCATCGCTGTGGATCCGCAGCGTGTAAAATGATGGATTGGCAGGAGCACGTTTCAGAGGACACGCGCTCCAGCCTCCATTCCCCAAGTTGGCAGGCGGTGAGCGCTGAGCCGAGGACATAGATAATAATTGGGCACAGTAAATTGGGGAGAAAACCAGGGTAGAAAATTGGCGACGACAAAAACAAACAAAAAACACAAAGGGGATTACGTCCTACCTCTGTCATTACGTTCGTTGGCACAGAGCTGTCCGAAGAAGGCCACAGACTTCCTTCCTGAAATACAAGCAGCACATTACAATGCATTGGCGTGAAAGCGAGAGGACTTGTCAAATGTGCGCGGTGCAGCTGGGATGGAAGGGAGGAAGGCAGACACAGACTCCAATAATGTGGCAGCTCACTGGGGGTGGTGCCTTCAAGGAAGCAGTGATCTGAACACCCCGAGGTGTGAAAGCAGTGATCTGGACACCCCGAGGTGTGAAAGCAGTGATCTGGACACCCCGAGGTGTGAAAGCAGTGATCTGGACACCCCGAGGTGTGAAACTCTCTAGGAGGAGGCGTCTGGAGCCGGTTTCTGTGTGCGTTCCACATTACAGCGGGAAGGAATTTTAATAGCTGGAATGTTAACGAGCAGATCGGAGTGAGATTATATTTATTTAAATGATGTATGCAGATAAGCAAAGCGTTTACGTGCAGTCCTTCCTCTCTCCCTCCTAAAACCTTTCTGCAGCCGAAGCTCTGAAATGCCACCTCTGTTGTCAGCTGATCTGACTTCTGAAAGCCAGGAAATCTTACTTCTATCTTTTCTGAAAGAGCATATATGTGCGGCAGTCTGCAATGCTGTGGTGTGACTGTGCCAAGAAGACAGCACACGCAATCTGTAATGCTGTGCTGTGACTGTGCCAAGCAGACAGCACACGCAATCTGTAATGCTGTGCTGTAGCTGTGCCAAGCAGACAGCACAAGCAATCTGTAATGCTGTGCTGTAGCTGTGCCATGGAGTGCAATTGTGGTTTGGTTTCCAGATAGCTGAGCAGAAACGGCTCTGTTCTTTGCAGACAGTGTGGGGTCTGCGTCAGAGTGCAAACTGTCAAAAGGAACAAGGTCAGGCTTAATTCCACACTGAAAACTTGAAAAGCTGCAGAACCCCTTTTATCCGAACAAGGGGGCTTATGCACTGGAGAGAATACTGGGGACATTTGCACAAGAAAGCAGTTCAGAGCCCCCTCTGCCCCTCTGCCAGCAGGAATCGTCTTATCTGAGAATACAATATATTGTACTACATTTCCATGGACTCATCACTGCTTTCCCTGTGAATCCCAGCTCGCTCCCCTTTCTCAGTCTATCAGGCTTCTTTTCTAGTCACTTTGGAGCCCCTGTGACACTGCTGAAGTGTGTGTTTGTGTTGGATTGTTTTGGTGGCTTTACACATTGTATTGAGAGCAGCAAGGAGAATGGCTGGCAATCCATGTAAAGTACAAAGTTAAAGAAACTTGTAGAGGTAATGAAGGGGTTAACTCACCGAGGACAGGGTCTCGTCTCGCCGGCGGACCTGGCTGTGCCGGGTGATGAAGGACCGTGCCGAGAGCTTGTAGTGATTGAGCAGGCATGTAATCACCACTACCATCACCATCATCACCAGCACAATTATAATGATCTGCACAAACTCCAGCTGGGCTACAGAGAGGAAGCACAAAGCAATGAGGTTAGGACAGCACATGCCACTCACCATGCATCACACACCCTGTACTGTGTGGGGCAGTGCAAAAACAACAGATCTTTCACTACTCCACAGCTACTCCATACAGAACATCACTCAAGTAATCTAGAACACAGCTGAACTAGTCATGGTGCTGTATTAGAAAACCCACATGCACACTTGAGTCTTCATTTAGGCCTACTCTGTTCCATCCACATTACTCAGTATTAGTCTGATTGATACAGCATGCGCTGCAGATCACAGTTATCGAATGAGTCAATAAGATATTCTGTACTGTCCGTCTCTCAATGTGTCCTGTCCTGTCCTGCCGTGACTGAAATGAACTCGCTCAGGTTTCAGGTACTACGGTGCTGTAGGGTTTATGTATTCATTGAAGACTCCAGTTGGAATGAGTTGCAGAAGAGCATGACACCGCTGTCTGGAAGCTCTGAAGCAGTGAGTCAATCACAAGTAACACTGCTGCTCTGTTCAGTAAAGCTGAGTGCTTGCTGCAGAGCGCAGGGTTTCGACAAGCAGCAGACAGCAGCAAGGGAGCCTGCAGCTACTCCAGCTTCTTTCAGCAGGGGGCGCTGCAGGCAACAGCATGTCAAGGGGCCAGTGCATGAAAATTATGAAAGATTAAATGCATGTGTTTAGAAAGCAAAGCAAGCCCCTGGTGAATTTCTAGTGTGCACACAGCCTCTGACTTCTGGGTATATTGACTTTAACCAAAGACAAGGAAACAGAGCTCTGAAGATTTGTGCTGTAGCCTCGTTTTTTTGTTTGTTCTTTTTTATCCACAGAATTGAGTAGTCCGTGCTCTTTTCAGACAGACTCTGAGGGTTGTACATAATGACGCACGCACACATACAAGCTATGTGAATAGATGCATTTGTCACAACCAAAAAAAAAAGTCAATTACAGTCATCTACAAAAATTCAAAATGTAGCTGGGTTGTGTGAAGAACTGTGCAATCCTCTGGTTCACAGTGTTCCTTATAGAAAGACCACTCATCCAGACTTCAGAGTTTACAGCCTGTTCACACAATAAACAGCTGATTATTCTAAACAGGGGGTCAGCTCTGTGGCAGCAGAACAAAGGAAAAGGGGAGGAATGGCATCCGAGCAGACTGGCCTGCTGATCTGCATAGGGCAGTATTGGAGACAGCCTCCCATGAACAGACCCTACACTCGCATACACTGGGACAGCCTCCCATGAACAGACCCTACACTCACATACACTGGGACAGCCTCCCATGAACAGAACCTACACTCGCATACACTGGGACATCCTCCCATGAACAGACCCTACAGGCTGACAGCTGGCAGTCTGCAGTGCTGCCCAGGAGCAAGATACACTTTTAAGAGATGAAGCGCCCCCTGGTGGAGGCATAGGGACAGAGCAGGAGCAGTGCAATGATCTTCCTTTTCTTCACACGCTGCCTAATCGAAGCAGGAGCAACTCCAGCTGAAAGGCTCAACATCCTCTGCAAAGACCCCATCCTGAAGTCAGTAGATACGGGCACTTTTCTCTCCGAGTCAGTGCAGTGTCCAGGGCCTAGTTGTAAAGCTCTGTCTCCTCCAGTGTTGCTGTGTGTCTCTGGAGACTCGGAGAGCTGATTTAATTTGAGACTGCAGTCGAGACAAGTGCAAGAAGTTCACTCCTCTAATATAGCACCACACAAGAGAGTCCCTGCAGTGTCTCGGTGAACAAATCACACACATTACATATAGAAACTAATACCATACTGTCATTTAAAAAGACAACTGCACTTCCTAAAGGGAAACTGTACCTTCACTTGCACCTCGCTCTTGCTGTGGCACACAAACTGTATGTCATAGGCAAAGAGGAGACTGAAGACTGGGAACAAGCAGCCCCCTTTCAGAGAATCAGTGTGAGACCCAGGAGAGGCAGCGGGTGAGAGCACAGCTCCGTGCACAGGCTGCAACACGACCAAACCAGCACCCACAGTGTGAGCTGACAAGAAAGCTTAAAGGGACACCCCCCCCCCAGTGTAAGAAAACAAGGTAGAGACAGGGGAGCCCTGTGTTGCAGAAACGGCACTATCCATTTCAACAGAATGCCAGCAAAAATACACAGAAAAAAGAAAAAACACTAAGAATGGGTTAGCTGCGCTTTTCAAATCTCTCCCCATGTTATTTTCCGTGGGATGACAGCTTCAATGCTATACAAACAGACTGCTGACTCTTCACTGCACTAACTCAAGACAGGAGGAGTCACCCCCACACTCTTCACTGCACTAACTCAAGACAGGGGGAGTCTGAGCACCAACTGTATCCTTCTCCTGAAACATTACTGCTTTAAATTGTACTGGTTTAAATAAAACATCAAGATTAGATTTCCTTTAACTTATATGAAACCTTTAAACAATGAAGTAGCATTACAGAAACTCTATTATACAATGACTAACTTAATAGGTTTCAGTAGCTTGTATTGAAAAATGACAAGAAACAGACAAGGGTAACACAACTACACTGCAACGCAAAGCCAAGAACCTGGGTCTTTACCAGCTGGTAAAATGTGCCCCTGCAGCCATCCTTCACAGTGCCACCTCTGCTCAGGCCTTGTGCTCCGACTGTCTGAAATGAATGACAATGTAACCTTGTTAGCATGGGCTGTGTCTGACGAGGCAGGAGAGGGGCTCATTGTTATTCTAGCCCTCGGGACCCATACCATTCTCTCCTAGGCTCATTTATCTTGTCTGAGGAAGGGCACAGGCCAAGCCACCCCTCATTTGAATAAGAAAACCAAACAAAAACACATACTTCAGGGACAGCAGTCACAAAACTGGCAGGTCGATTTCAATCTTCATTTCCAATCAACACAGTCGCCCCACTAATGAACCACGTCCTGTTGTAGGACAATGTAGACCAGAGACGAGGGCAGACTAGCCCACTTTCTTTCCCCCTTTCCCTAAATTGTCTGGAAATATATATGTGCCTGTCAAGGAAGTACTAGTGTTGGAACTAGAACTGAAAAAACTAAGAAGACAGTTCACAAAATATCAAGTGAGGTGAACAGACAACAAGATACATCAAATATGTGCAAAAGGCATAGTGTACTAAAAAGACAAGTCTGGTAAGTTAGTGCAAATGACAATGCAGCGATCCCTACGGGTCCCTAATCAAGATCAGCAACTCAGTGCAGCCAGGACTGGAACCTACAAGCTCCTGATGGCAGGACTGCTCCCAGCAGTGCAGCCAGGACTGGAACCTACAAGCTCCTGATGGCAGGCCTGCTCCCAGCAGTGCAGCCAGGACTGGAACCTGCAAGCTCCTGATGGCAGGACTGCTCCCAGCAGTGCAGCCAGGACTGGAACCTACAAGCTCCTGATGGCAGGACTGCTCCCAGCAGTGCAGCCAGGACTGGAACCTACAAGCTCCTGATGGCAGGACTGCTCCCAGCAGTGCAGCTAACTGGACTGCTCCCAGGAGTGCAGCCAGGACTGGAACCTGCAAGCTCCTGAGCTGTCTTTCAGCTCCCTGGACCCGCCTACCTGGCAATGTGAAAGCCAATGAACACAGACCCAGACTAAACACTGTCTGGAACAAGAACCACACCGAGAAGCTTTCTGCCAGGAATCCAGATCCAGGATCATGAAAAAGCAGAGCATCTGTACAGCGCCTCTGACTACACTGCATGCCAAGTGAACATGCAAGCTTTGACTCTGCAGGGCTGCTCTAACTGAGGGACTAAAGCTAAACATCTGCAAACATGTTACCAACAGAAAGTGAGCCAAGAGGAGCAAACTATCACCAGAATGGGGGGGTTCTTACATGTTTCATCCAGCTTCTGTCAGTGAAAGTGGGCTTCAGTTTCCACACAGTGTGTGAATGTACTGTCAATACATACTGGAGCGGACCTGGAGGGTTCAAGGGCTCCCTTCATTCTAAACCAGGGCTTGTATTGGCTTTCATTACACTAGCGGGCAAAAGATCTATCCACAAGTCCTGTTGTAGAGGAATAACGCGACTGTCCCTCCAGCCCCAGTCATTCCAGATACAGAACTGCAGTCTTACAACACAGCACTGCAACAGGTCCTGTCCTTCTGTGCAACTCCTGCTCCTCCAGCCCTGGAAAGAAGAAGCACCTCCCTTATTGAAGGTTACTATAGTAAGAGCAGAGCGGACTGGAATAAAGCACAGTGAAAGCACGGCAAAACAATGGAAGCTGTAGAAATGCACAACCATGTGAAAAGCATGGAAACAATGCTAAATTACTGTGCAGAAATACTGTGGTAAACTTGGAGAAGCGCTGTGCATTGGGGTCTCTCCCTTACCACTATGACCTATACTCGCATTCGAGAAATAATTGAGGGTGTCATTAGGCTTCTTGTACCATCTACTTATTACACAAGGACTGCACACAGTACCTATCCCCAGTCTCTGAGAAGCCACTGAGGAGTAACAAGATTGCAAAGCACTGTACCCTGAACTCCATTACTCTAACTGTATAGCAGGAGGCATCTTGGAGGTTTTCAGCCTGACTGCTGCAAATTGCCTTTATTTTTCAGGCACATTCCCAGTGCCTGTGGGCTGACAGCTCTGACATTAACTCTGCCAGGGACAGTTTTAACATTTAACTCAGAGGCATGAGTCTGTGATAGTGGTGCTAGATGTGGAGTGGAGGAGAGGGAGTGTCCGAATGGCCTGCAGCACAGGGCAGCTCAGGGTCACTTCAGAGATAACTGCCCCCGATAACCAGCATGTTCTACTGTACTCGCTCTCTGCAGAAGAGTGCATTTACACTCAAATATTCCCTTTGTAAATCTGTGCAGCAACAGTATCCGCAGGAATCTCCTGAGTCAGCACAGCCGAGCCCGCTCTCCCGTCAGCGACAGGCCGAGCCCGCTCTCCCGTCACTGATAAGCTTGGCTTTCTCCCTCTATCAGGCAATACATTCATCTTATGATATGAATGCAGAAGGCAGGGATTGCACTTTCACAACCCCAACTGAAATTCAGCAACGGAGCCTTTCATTGTCCTCTCTGTGGCACACGAAGCATTCAAGCAGCATCACGTCTAGACGGGGTAACAAAGGCCATTTCGGCAGAGAAGGAAGCACCTCACTCGCTGGTCTCAATTACACATAAAGGCTGCAACAGACGGAGAATGATGCAAGTACATGAACTGACACAGACTTTTCCAGTCAGTATCTAATGCCAGGAAGAGAACAAAAGACATTCTGCCAACAAGTTCAGCCCAAACCCCCCTTTCATGCAAGAAATGTTTTAAACATCTTTATCCCTTATTATTCTAGCATACACACTCTCTGTGTTTAAAACATCTTTATCCCTGTAAGATGCTCTCCATGTCGCCACAATTACAGGCCCTGAAAAAAGAACAGGAACTGGGAGATCTAGGATGCTACTGTTCATGCCAGGACAGGATGAAGAATGGACAGTACTGACCTTTATAAACAGAGCTCTGTGTGCAGATTCCTTTTCATGCATGTTGTTTACAGCAGGGTTTTAAAGCAATGATTCCTAAAGACAGTCTGTCATTGGTTATCACTGGAAAGAACAGCAGGGTCATTAACCCCTCCTCCACACTCTGAACTTTCACCTCTGAACTCCTGAAGGCAGACAAAGCCTCTTTGTGACCAGTGATCAGCTCACTGTGCTGCTGAAGCAGACTCAAAGAGCTCCAGAGTGTGGAAACAAAAGAGGATCTTACAGAAAAGAGACAGTGGCTGCGAGAAACTCAACATGCAAATCAATACGAGGGGTACACAATTCCAGATGTGCTTCTGAGAGACTTGGGACACAAAGGCCCTCTTTCTTCTTCCTCACTGTTTAATCTACAAGTAAATGCTTAGTGCCACCAACTGCAGTGTGTGGTATAAAGGGCTGTACTGGACTCACATAAAAACCCATGACTGCAGTGTGTGGTATACAGGGCTGTACTGGACTTACATAAAAACCAATGTTTGCACGAAGTGATATTGTGAAATGCAATGGAGTGGCATTGCCCTGGAATATCTACAGCAATCCCCACACGCACTGCATGCTGCTGTACCTTCAGTCTGTGGGATCCAGGGAGGGCTGCAGGATGCAAAGGGTTAAGCCCTTCCCTCACTCAGCCAGCCAGCGTTCACTATTCCCTTTTTTGCATCATGTCTAGACAGCCAGAACAAAGGCCATTTGAAGTGCTGGGAGAGGGGAGCGGATGGGGAGTGGATCGGAGGGGAGGGGAGCGGATGGGGAGTGGATCGGAGGGGAGCGGAGCGGATCAGAGGGGAGGGGAGGCCAGGTCTGTCTCTGCAGCACGCTATGCTTCATTGTTTCAGCTACAGGGAGGCGAGCCACGCTGCCCAGAACAGAACACACAGCCACCAAGCACCAGCCTGACCACCCTAATCCAGTCACACTGGAATATATGTAGAGTACAAAATAAACATGCACACCTTTCAAGACACCATGTCAGGTGCAAATATTAGGCACGGTTAACAATTAGTTTGTTTTCACCAAAAAATGGACATCACTGCCTTTATGTTTGAAGTTAAAGTAAAAGGTGTTTTGTGCTGCAATATTGGAGCACATTTACCACAGCAATACTGGAGCACATTTACCACACAAGCAGTAAAAGTATCGCCCCCACCAGACCTTCCTCACAGCTCAGGGCTGGCCTGGCCACTATTGAGGAATTGTCAGTTGTTGAGTCTGGCATCAGAGACAGAGACAGGGACAAAAATTTCATAAGCACTCGCCATGTGTACATGTAATATGAAATGAATTTGGCTGGTACACTTTATGCTTCTATATTTGTTTTCATACCTTCAAGTCAGGCACACCCTAGAAATTTATTAAGGCAGACAAAAGCCCTTGAAAGAGAAAGCATTCCAGAAGCTCAGTGCAATGCTCTACACTTTGCTACTCTTACTGCAAGAGCACTGCCTATGGTGTTGCATTAACCCTTTGCGGTCCTATATCGGACCAGGTCCAAAATTACAATTTTCCCTTTCCATTCCGAAGTTGGACCCTGTCTGACATCATCAAAAAGACGTAAAGCACAGGTCTCTAGTCGTTTTTTCACTTTTACCCACAGCTAGCGTGTAATACTGCAGAGCTTCTGTTAGAGCAAGGAGAGCCAATGGAGGACAAGCCCAGCAGCTCTCATACAGCCAGCAGCTCTCAAACATCCTGCTCATTACCAGCCAGCAGCTCTCACACATCCTGCTCACTCACAGCCCAGACAGCAGCTCTCACACATCCTGCTCACTCACAGCCCAGACAGCAGCTCTCACACATCCTGCTCACTCACAGCCAGCAGCAGCTCTCACACATCCTGCTCACTCACAGCCCAGACAGCAGCTCTCACAAATCCTGCTCACTCACAGCCCATACAGCAGCTCTCACACATCATGCTCATTCCCAGACAGCAGCTCTCACACATCCTGCTCACTCGCAGCCAGCAGCTCTCACACATCCTGCTCACTCACAGCCAGCAGCTCTCACACATCCTGCTCATTCCCAGACAGCAGCTCTCACACATCCTGCTCACTCGCAGCCAGCAGCTCTCACACATCCTGCTCACTCACAGCCAGCAGCTCTCACACATCCTGCTCATTCCCAGACAGCAGCTCTCACACATCCTGCTCACTCACAGCCAGCAGCTCTCACACATCCTGCTCACTCACAGCCCAGACAGCAGCTCTCACACATCCTGCTCATTACCAGCCAGCAGCTCTCACACATCCTGCTCACTCACAGCCAGCAGCTCTCACACATCCTGCTCACTCACAGCCAGCAGCTCTCACACATCCTGCTCACTCACAGCCAGCAGCTCTCGCACATCCTGCTCATTCCCAGACAGCAGCTCTCACACATCCTGCTCACTCACAGCCAGCAGCTCTCACACACCCTGCTCACTCACAGCCAGCAGCTCACACACCCTGCTCACTCACAGCCAGCAGCTCACACATCCTGCTCACTCACAGCCCAGACAGCAGCTCTCAAACATCCTGCTCATTACCAGCCAGCAGCTCTCACACATCCTGCTCACTCACAGCCAGCAATTCTCACACATCCTGCTCACTCACAGCCAGCAGCAGCTCTCACACATCCTGCTCATTACCAGCCAGCAGCTCTCACACATCCTGCTCACTCACAGCCAGCAATTCTCACACATCCTGCTCACTCACAGCCCAGCCAGCAGCTCTCACACATCCTGCTCATTACCAGCCAGCAGCTCTCACACATCCTGCTCACTCACAGCCAGCAGCTCTCACACATCCTGCTCACTCACAGCCCAGACAGCAGCTCTCACACATCCTGCTCACTCACAGCCAGCAGCTCTCACACACCCTGCTCACTCACAGCCCAGCCAGCAGCTCTCACACACCCTGCTCACTCACAGCCCAGCAGCAGCTCTCACACACCCTGCTCACTCACAGCCAGCAGCTCACACACACCCTGCTCACTCACAGCCAGCAGCTCACACACACCCTGCTCACTCACAGCCAGCAGCTCACACATCCTGCTCACTCACAGCCCAGACAGCAGCTCTCAAACATCCTGCTCATTACCAGCCAGCAGCTCTCACACATCTTGATCATTCCCAGACAGCAGCTCTCACACATACCCTGCTCATTCCCAGACAGCAGCTCTCATACAACCTGCTGACTCACAGACAGCAGCTCACACACATCTTGCTCATTCACAGCCCAGGCAGCAGCAGCAGCAGCCATGGCAAACAATAGCCCAGACAGCACAGGACACCCCCACTTCCAGACAATGGAGGCTCCACACAGGAGCTGCTTGCATTATTAATCAGCCAATCCTCACAGCACTGTGCCCACAGCGACTCAGGACTGAACAAGAAGCCTAAGTGTATAGAAACAGAAAGAATGCCTATCTTACATTTCACTTTCCTGAAGTGTTAAGAATACTGCACATGAATAGGGAATAATCCAGCACTAGAACTCCCTGAAGCGATGCGTCTTTAGCACAATATTTAGCTTTTTTTATTGTGATTGACTACCACTAACAATGTAGTGTAAAATGACCAAGTACAACTTTCTCAGTCATGCTGGAACAAAAACCTGAACTGGAATGTCTCACTGGGAGCAAGCCTGCCCCTCTGCCTCTCCCTCTGCCTCTCCCGTAGCAGTGGGAAAGCTGCTCTCAATATCCTTACTGTGTCCCGAGCAGCGCTGCCCAATTCACCCTCAACACACATGAGCTTTGCAAAGAACTGTGATGCAGCCAAGCAGCTGTACCATCGACACTGTCATCTGAAACCGAGTCGGACAGCAGACAGTGTGAACCAAATGATTAAATGAGCAAAGCGATCGGCCATAACATCTACACTAGGGACCTTCATGGGGCAGAAGTGCTCTGAAATGAAACAGAGCCCCAGAGCAGCCTAATAATAAAACTGTCAAGAGAAAAGAACAGAAGACACTGCAACTATTCTGCAGCACTGGCAGTGAAGTGAGCAGAACCCTCTCTGACAGAGCTGTGAAGTGCAACTCCCAGGTCCTGTGTTACAGGCCGGTTTGTGTAATGTTGAACAGCTCTTGCTAGCACCCTCCTCTCGCAGGCAACAACTACGGGACATAGTGGCTATCTGGAGAATCAAACCAACAAGAGTCTGACGGAAGCGACCAGACAGAGGTCTCATCACTGCAAACGAACAACAATATCCACGGCTACACAAGCTGCAATACTCAGAGAAAGAGGATTGTTCTGAAGTGTTGTTGCATTGCCAGTGGTCTCTTACAGACCCCAACATTTGGACTGCTGACACCAGCTATATTCACACTCCGAATGACCTCAAGGCAGAGGGTACAGTACAGCTGGATCACAAACAAAGGGTCTGCACACGGCTCTAGCTTGTGCCAAGCTTCAGTCTTTAAAAGGCTGAGCTGCGGAGAGAGCCGCAACACCCAAACAGAGAGCTTGCAGCTGCTGTTAACGAAGCGGCTGTGTCCTCAAAGGATTTCTGACCTGCACAAGGAATGGGACGCTGACGATGAAACTACTGGACTTTCCCCCCGCTCCAGACAGTTGAGCTGGAGCTGCAGGGATCCAGTCAACCAGACAGTGCGGATGTTCATTTCATGACAAGCAAAAAAGGGATTCCTTCAAGAGCTTCGAAATTGGGACAATCTGACCATTTCTCCTGAGAGTGTCTCTGTTTATTCATTGAGATATTTTTGTTTAAGAGTACAGACTGTTCTAGGCTTTTCCCCTAACGTCAAGTTGATACAAAAAGGTTATATATAAAAAAAAAAAATAAAAAAAAAAAAGAATCCACTAATGAGCTGAAGTACAGAGGTCTGGAAAATCACAAGATCTGTACTGCAGCTGCCTCTCTGAATCCAGCGGCAGGAATCTGCAACAATATTGCAGTTTGCTTTAGGATGACGAACTGTGCAGCACCATGTCTTGCCATGCAAGTATATAGAAATAGAAAATGTTGAGAGACTAGTATCCACCAGCATTCATGGTGCCAAATCAAAACCATCCAACTGTTGCATTATGGCAATTCCAGCTTCTTTATTAGTAACGTATGCACGGAAACAGGTTCTCAATAATGCAGCTCAATAGGGGGTTCTGTCTCTCCAAGCCCAGGCAAAGCAGATCCGGAGGAGTGTCTCATAGAAACCAGGCTAACAAATACTGGCAAGCGACAGGGCCAAAGCTAATAATTAAATCAGAAATAGAGACAAATGTAAAACAACGACATAAAAATAGAAGCAGCCCATATGCTATCTTGAGTGACGTGTGCAGGGTAACTATTTATAGAGAGAGAGAGAGGCAAATATAGCGTGCTTGTGCTCCTGTTTTGTGTGTGCATTGTGCACAGAGTTTGTATCAACTCACAGCGTTCAAGAAGAGCCTTGCACACCACCCAGCAGGGGGACTAACACAGGTACAAACTCAAATGACCAGAGCTGCAAACGCAGGCCACTGAAGCAATGCTATTTACAAACTCCTTCCTACTGAAGCACTGCTATTTACAAACTCCTTCCCGCTGAAGCACTGCTATTTACAAACTCCTTCCTGCTGAAGCACTGCTATTTACAAACTCCTTCCCACTGAAGCACTGCCGTTTACAAACTCCTTCCTGCTGAAGAACTGCCGTTTACAAACTCCTTCCTGCTGAAGCACTGCCGTTTACAAACTCTTTCCTGCTGAAGCACTGCCGTTTACAAACTCCTTTCTTTTGTGTTTGGTTGATCAGAAGACATCAAATCAAAAGCTGTAGTTAGTTTGTTTTTTCTTTTACTGGAACAAGGCCAGCATTGCTGCTTGAGTGAATTGAAACCAAGTCAGTCTAATGTCTACTTGCACTGCGGGGAAAAGCTTTGTGAATTTACAGGCATCTTCTCCAGCCAAGCAGCCAGCCATTCCCCTCCATGCAGGGAGAATGCATCAGTTTCCTCAACTTGGGACATCACAGATGACGAACCCTTTAAACTTCAGAAGAGCCTTCCACACGCGCCAGCAATGAAGCATCTGCAAAGCTGCTACAGAAGGATGAGGCAGAAGAGGCTGTGTTAAACATATGTGCATTTCAAAGAGAGATGGGATTCTGTGGCTACATCAAAGCAATGCTCACTGATGTGATGGCCATAAAATAAAAATGTAAAATAAACCACCCCGTCTTGTGTTGGAAGCAAAGTCTAATTTAAACTCGCCTGCTGACTGCAGCATTGCAGGCTCCTCAGCAGTCCCAAGTCTCAGTCCAGTTCAGACACACTGCACAGCGCTGGGTGGAATACTGTCCTCACAGGACCCGAGGCTCAGTCCAGTTCAGACACACTGCACAGCGCTGGGTGGAATACTGTCCTCACAGGACCCGAGTCTCAGTCCAGTTCAGAAACACTGCACAGCGCTGGGTGGAATACTGTCCTCACAGGACCAGAGTCTCAGTCCAGTTCAGACACACTGCACAGCGCTGGGTGGAATACTGTCCTCACAGGACCAGAGTCTCAGTCCAGTTCAGACACACTGCACAGCGCTGGGTGGAATACTGTCCTCACATGACCCGAGTCTCAGTCCAGTTCAGACACACTGCACAGCGCTGGGTGGAATACTGTCCTCACAGGACCAGAGTCTCAGCCCAGTTCAGACACACTGCACAGCGCTGGGTGGAATACTGCACATTTTTTTATGATTATATGCCTGCCTAATTTGTTTTTAAAATGCTGGCCTACTTATACAAACAGCAGTAACCTGCAAGGCAGCTGAGTGGATGGTGCCAGACCTACAGGGCTGTAATAACCATTCCTACACAAACAGTCAGGAGAAAGAGGCAGGCTCTGAGTCAGACAGGAATGTAGAGGGTTGTATTCTGTCTCCCTGCCCCTGGTGACTCGCTGCTTTGTCTGTCAGACCAGTCCACTTGGGGGCTGTAAAGGTGCAGTGTGATGTGTGTGACACCTGCCCCCTGCAGGTCAACAGCCGTTACACACAGACAGGTCAATGTTCACAGTAAAGCACAGTGCCTACCTCAAAGTGTAATAAAGGGAAAGCTCACTACCTATCCAGTTTGTGGAATATTTGGTTTTTTAATTGTTTTTTATTTTTGTTTGCTGTTGAAATTTTTGAAATTTCTACAGAAGGCTGCGAGTGCGAGGATTACTGCTGTCCAGTTGCTACTGGTTACCTGTCAGAGATTGGAGTAAATAGTAAAGTGCTGGTAAAAGAACCGCGTGATGCAGGACACCGATCCCGCCCCCTTCTCTATCCAGTTGGGTTCATGAATACAAATCGACAGTCTGCCCCACTGGCAACACAGACAACAATGAGCATGCACACAACACTGGCCATGTGTGCCTGGGGCAGACGGGAAGAGGCGCAGACACCAAGCCAGCCAGAGGAGTGGGAGCCACACTGTGACTAAGCAGCTTGAAAGGCCCTGAATCACAGGTAAGCCAGGGCAGAGTTCCAGTGTTCAAGCTGGTCAGACACTGAATCCAGCAGCATCTGCGCTCAGCGCTGTGGTTCTACCAAAGCAGTGCTATGGGTGTGCGTGTCAGAACAGCACCAGTAAGGGGGAGCCACTCTGCACTATCACGAGCCTCGCTGTGCGCTACAGGACTGAGTCAGAGCTCTGAGACAGGGTGGGCTTCAGCACACTGCACAGCACACAGGACACTACATGGCTCACCAGTGGGATTCAACCCAACTGAAACAAAGAGGGATCTGCTGTCTCACCCCTTTAGTCAGACAACACAAAAAACCCTCCACACTTACACTAGCACTTCACTATTTGGGCAAAAAGAGATTGTTCTCCTGTAGTATATCTATACAATTTGAGAATAAACACACTGACTTCCTGTCCATTCAGTAAAATGTATTGGATCTTGCATACTGTGCTGCAGTGTTGGCATACAGCTGTGTACTGTGCTGCAGTGTTGGGATACAGCTGTGTACTGTGCTGCAGTGCTGGGATACAGCTGTGTACTGTGCTGCAGTGCAGGGATACAGCTGTGTACTGTGCTGCAGTGCTGGGACACAGCTGTGTAGTGTGCTGCAGTGCTGGGATACAGCTGTGTAGTGTGCTGCAGTGCTGGGACACAGCTGTGTAGTGTGCTGCAGTGCTGGGACACAGCTGTGTAGTGTGCTGCAGTGCTGGGACACAGCTGTGTAGTGTGCTGCAGTGCTGGGACACAGCTGTGTACTGTGCTGCAGTGCTTGGATACAGCTGTGTAGTGTGCTGCAGTGCTGGAATACAGCTGTGTAGTGTGCTGCAGTGCTGGGATACAGCTGTGTACTGTGCTGCAGTGCTGGGATACAGCTGTGTACTGTGCTGCAGTGCTGGGATACAGCTGTGTACTGTGCTGCAGTGCTGGGATACAGCTGTGTACTGTGCTGCAGTGCTGGGATACAGCTGTGTACTGTGCTGCAGTGCTGGGATACAGCTGTGTACTGTGCTGAGATACACGACGCCTCAATACTCAATACTATGGACGAATGTGGGATTTACTATACAGCTCCATGGTAATTCTCAAGATACTTCCTCTTTTAAAAAGGGCAGACAGGACATGCTTACCTGGCACTAGAAGCCATGTCAAGGTCAATATTTGCAGATTTACTGTTTAATTCACTGTTAATTCTGTCACTCAAAGCTTGGCACGAACAGCCACTTTACTGGCAAGTGGAAGCAGATGCATCGTTATTGGTAGTTGTGTATATCTATCTATCTATCTATCTCGCTATATATCTATATAATACATGACAGAAAGTGGGAATGAAGCACTCAGTTTAAATAATGAAGGGGTACAGGAACGCTGAAATGCTGACAATTTTTCATGTAAAAGAAAGCTCAGAAAACAAAAGATATAAATATGGAAAAGAATATTTGTACACCCTAATGCCAAGAGAAGGAAAAATAAACCTGTTGGTTCAACTGCAGTTTCAGCGGGAGCCCATGTGATTCCTCAATAAATTGCACAGCGAATTGAAACAGCTTTGAGAAGGCTGTGTAACACACATAGCATGTTCATATGCCCAGTCGCTGCACTGAATCTGCATGACTGCGGCTATTTTACAGCAGGAACGGTGTATAAAAACAGACTTGACTGGGTTAGATCAAGTTCAAATCTGTATACAGCAGAAATCTAATCAAATCAAGAAAGACTACTTCTTGTGCCAATATTTCAATGTTAATATTTTTATGGGCTGGCTCTACCTTTCGCAAATTGTTAAGGGCATAAGAGAGAGAGAGAGAGAGAGAGAGAGAGAGAGAGAGAGAGAGAGAGAGAGAGAGAGAGATTGACTGACAGACAGACGGAGAAAGAGAGAGATCATACCTGTGCTTTCTGGCTGGATTTTCAGACTCTAAAGATACTGTCAGCTGCTGGATCTGTGCAGTGGCGTGCTCTCTTACACATAAACCTTGTCTAGAAAGCTGTCAGACGCGTATAAGCTTAGGGCGATAGACCAAGGTGTATTTTAAAGTGAAAATAGCCCTGACACACACTGCGATAATAGCTGTCTGCATGCCTACAATGTGAGCAACACAGACACAATCAAACTGAAACATTAAAAAAAGAGTGGTGCTGGCTCAGAGGCAGGCATTGTATACAACACAATCATACAGAACCATTACTGTGCTGCACAGAGGCAGGTATTGTATTCAACACAATCATACAGGACCATTACTGTGCTGCACAGGTGCAGGTATTGTATTCAACACAATCATACAGGACCATTACTGTGCTGCACAGGTGCAGGTATTGTATTCAACACAATCATACAGGACCATTACTGTGCTGCACAGGTGCAGGTATTGTATTCAACACAATCATACAGGACCATTACTGTGCTGCACAGGTGCAGGTATTGTATTCAACACAATCATACAGGACCATTACTGTGCTGCACAGGGCTGCTGCATCACTTGAGATGCATACATGGCAAACCACAGGACAGCGAACGTAGGTTTCAGAAGCACACACACCATTTCAAACAGCAGACCAGCACCTTGACAAAGTATTGAGAGATACAGCATGGCAACCTCTTGAGAAAAACATTACAGCAGCACTGCAAACCTGCTCTCGTCCGACTTGGAATAATACTGTGCCACTTATATTCGTGGCACACAGTACCACCAATGGCAGAATGTTGTAAATGTGGCAGGATGAAGCAATATATAAATTACCTGAAGACTGACTTATGTAAATCTCTGTGTTTATTGAATGTATATATTTTTAAAATATTATAAATAAAACATCATAACTTGTTTGTTTTTTTGTTTGTTTTTGAAGCAACTGTCCCTAACTAGCTGGCTAAAAAAATAGTTCTTAAGGTTCGCAATTATTAAACTTTTAAGCAACGGGGGAGCAGCAGCACTTGGTTTAAATTGGTAAACTAAATGAAACTCCACTGGCACACTGCAGAAAGAGGAGGCTAGAGGATGGACACAGACCTAAATCTCAGCTGCAGCCCTGCTGTAACTGCACACCATTCACAGCACAACATGAAAACTGTATTCACACAAATAGGCAGCCCATGAAGGAGCCCATTCGTACAATGCTTTTTGCTGACAGCCGTAATTAGATAGTCAACAATAATAGGTATTGATTTGTACCAGTACTGAGATGATACATCTTCCAGTTTACACCACCTCTTACCTTGCAGCTGTCAATCTTCTTAAAGTCTAGACATTCTCCAGGGAACGCTCCAAGAAGACATTGAAGGACTGTTAGTCTAGAACTCGCTCAGACTTTCACTGAAACCCATACTGAATGAAATCCACCAGAAATAAACACAGTGATAAATCAAATATCTAATGAGAAGATTTACCTGCACAATCCCCTTGAAGAGGCCAGCATTCCCTACTGCTGCGGTTTTCTGTGCTGGCACGCTGCGTGCAAAATGAAGGGAACGCCTGGGGAGAAGAACTGAAACTGAAGCATACCTGCTTTCTTAGAAAGTAGCCAATTTACCCAGGCAAACCAAACTAGAAGACGAAACTACACTGTGTCTTGGGATTATGCAAAGCAGCACTAACCAGTCCTCTGCCTGGACAGAAGCATCACTGCTTGACTGAGCTCTTCCTGTAATCACTAGGGGCTGCAGGCTGTATGAGATCCTTACTAATAACTGAGGTTAGTACAGTAGAGCACAGAGAACACGACCCCAGGCATGACACAGAACATGGAGCCAAGTTTTCAAACACACTGAGACCTAGCTCATCACAGGTAACCTGTTTATTTATTTGTGTAGCATAGAATATTACAAGTGAGTAAAGCTACTTGAGGTACAGTCCTCACGGTAGAGCAGCTGTGGTTGTCTGGTGATCAGAATACTAAAAAAGGTTTCAAAATCATAAGAAAACTAAAAGCCCCCAAGCTCCAGCCCCAAAACCCAGCCCCCAGCCCCAGCCGCAAACCTCCCAGCGCCAACACCCAACCCCCAGCCCCTTTGGGGGGTCCCCAGCGACAACACCCAACCCAAACCCCCAGCCCCTCTCTACTGAGTAATTCTGATAAAGAAGCAGACACATCTTGAAGAACTTGTTATTTTAGAACTAGATCTGTTTCACGCCGTTCGAAGGCAACGACTGATGAACTAGAGTTCTGTTTAACTAAAAACCAACATTTCTGCACAGAGACCGGTGTTATTCCACAAGATAGTTAGTGTCGAATCTGAAAAAGAAAGTTCGCACACAAAGAACGGTTTCTTTCGTGCAACTGGTACCTTAACCACCCCACGTTCGAAAGCTGAAGCAAAGCCCATTGCTGGTCTTCATTACCGCCTCTACAGCAGGAGACACAACAAGAACAGATTCTATCAATTACTGCCATTCTTTTTTGAAGCGTGCTTGAGTGTTTGAAGAACAGTAAATACCTGCTTTTGGTCATATCTACAGCACTGTAACTGTGACGATGATACCATCATCTGGACCCCTGGTCTCAAAAACACTATCTGCCCAAGGATATACAGCAGTTACTTTATAAATAATTCTGCATGTGTAACAAAGTTAAACGTGCAGACACTGGGAGTAAAACACTCCGAGGTGTTTGTTATACATACATTATATACAGATCTGGGTGATTATAGCTGCTAGAAAGCAGCCGTTGTGACTGCTGGCTCCGTGCCAGTCAAAGTGAAACTGTCTTGAGGTGAGAGCCCAAAACGAAATTAGGAACAATGGACCGGGATATGCTAATAATACAACCGACTGCCAACACACACACACACTTATAAAAAAACATTATTTTTTTTTATTTTTATTTTTTTAAACTTGGCTATACTGCATGCATAAAACAAACTGTTTCGATATACAAAAGGTTTTTTGTGGGGGCGAAAACCCAACTAAACAAATAAAAATAAAAATACCAAGTACGTAGTTTCTCTACTGACACTGAATCAAATTAAGAACGAGGTAAACTACTGTACAACTACAAAGAGACAGTCAACCAACTCATATAGAAACTTCAACGCGGCACTAACGCTAGTACGCAGTTCAAACTTAGCCAGACAGCTCATGACGGCAGCCTCAGCGAAACAGAATAGACAGCTAACTTACCATAGACACTTAACAATAATGACTGCACTGTACTGTATGGTACGGTACAGGTAACCACGTTTACATATGCTCTATACAGAGAAAATACATACATACATACATACATACATAAAGCCAAAAACACCAACACAAATCAAAATGGCAATGGCTTGAAAGAGTGCCGTAGTACTTACTGATCTCCATACTTTGGAACAGCGACGATCGTTTGCAATTGCATGTGCAGGAGACATTGGGCTGGATAGATCCTGCTGCTGCTGTACTATTCAGACCCATGAAGTTGTACATTTAAATACAAAAACCGACGACAGGAAAAAACGAATTAGACACCTCCGGCTTTCCAGCGCTGGTTCTAATGTCGGGGGAGAGTGTCTGGTGTAGACAGGTTGTGGCTAACTGGGGTCTTCTGTTGCAGCTGCCTTCTGTCCTCCCCCCTGTCCTCCGGAGTTGGGAAACGGTGTTGGTTTGTGCAGACAGGAGGTGCTCCTACTTTTGATCTGTCTGGCTCGAAGCTGTCTCTCCACCTCATTCAAGTCCACAGCGACACGGATCCGCTGGGGGGTGGGGGTGGGCAGTCTGAGGCAGACAGGGTTACGTCACCGCCAGACTTGGGCAACCTGAGTGGCAGTTGAAGGAACCAACCGCATTATTCTAGGACAGGGGCTGCTTAGGGTTCTTCTTAAACAGTCTGAGATTTTTTTTTTTTTTTTTTTTTTTCGTGAGAAAGTTTTGAAAAAGTCCAAAGCTCTATTATTCGAGTTATAACAGAAACTGATTTTTGTTTTAAACATCTTATTTTTCAATTTAAATTGATTATTAAATCGTTTTCAGTCTACAGTAAAACAACCTGTTTTTTCAAATATGCATTTATTTTATTAACCCTACTATTTTTTTTCACCGTCCTTCTTGGTGGCATGACGTCATTTAAAGGTTTTATTTGTGTTGGTGTTGTATCTGAGGGCCCATAATAATGTGCGTGTTGGTGGGGTGGGATTGAAAATACTCGAACAGATGACAATTGTTTGTTTTCCAAATATTGCCCATAATTATTCAGTTATTCGCTTTAAACCCTGTCCCCCTTCTCAAGCCCGTGAGAAAATGCTAACAATGCTACTGTGTATGAGAGGGAAGGAGAGGAGGGGAGGGAACACGGACAATTCCTTTACTTATAATTGCTAAAATGCAATAATTCGACATTACGCAACTGTTATCACACATTAGAGAATGTGTTACTACGGGACACGTCCGGATTTATTTAAAAACGTATTATTGAAACTGCACCTTGAAACGTTTGCATGGCACGGCATTACTTTACAAATTACATCCAAGTCGGCAATGAGTGAGGCGTCAGTGGGTCCAATTGAAAGTTGTTGATCCTTAGTGGGTTCTTTTAACTGGAGAAAACAGTCACTTCGAGCCAATGACAAGAGAGGGTTTGTGACCTTTGGGGGGGGGGTTGCCTGAACTGTCAGTTTCACACACACACACATACACACGCCTGGCAGGAGTAACTGACTGGTGACCTTAACTTGTACAAGAGTAAAGAGAGACTGCCCTCCCCATTACAACCTGCAGAACAGCCCTCTCCATTACAACCTGCAGAACAGCTCTCCCCATTACAACCTGCAGAACAGCACTCCCCTTTACAACCTGCAGAACAGCCCTCCCCATTACAACCTGCAGAACAGCCCTCCCCATTACAACCTGCAGAACAGCCCTCCCCATTACAACCTGCAGAACAGCCCTCCCCATTACAACCTGCAGAACAGCCCTCTCCATTACAACCTTCAGAACAGCACTCCCCATTACAACCTTCAGAACAGCCCTCCCCATTACAACCTGCAGAACAGCCCTCCCCATTACAACCTGCAGAACAGCCCTCCCCATTACAACCTGCAGAACAGCCCTCCCCATTACAACCTGCAGAACAGCCCTCCCCATTACAACCTGCAGAACAGCCCTCCCCATTACAACCTGCAGAACAGCCCTCCCCATTACAACCTGCAGAACAGCCCTCCCCATTACAACCTGCAGAACAGCCCTCCCCATTACAACCTGCAGAACAGCCCTCCCCATTACAACCTGCAGAACAGCCCTCCCCATTACAACCTGCAGAACAGCCCTCCCCATTACAACCTGCAGAACAGCCCTCCTCATTACAACCTGTAGAAACAAGTCTTTCTTAAAAATACCACGGGTCTAAGGTTATTGGTTTAATAATCTGTTGTCATATTAGTAATAGGTACATTATTATTATTATTATTATTATTATATTATTATTATTATTATTATTTATTATTATAGTAGTAGTAGTAGTAGTAGTAGTATGATGATGATGATGTATTTATTTATGGGTGGGTTGTCTTCAATTCCTGAATGTTTTTGGCTGTTAAGGCAGCTCCAATTTTTGTGTTGCTGTGATATATAAACACCTCTCAAGCTCCTCGTCCTGTTTGCTTCACACAGTCATTTGTTGCAGTGGCTGTAGAATTAGAGTGAGGTATTCAGTGGCTGTAGAATTAGAGTGAGGTATTCAGTGGCTGTAGAATTAGAGTGAGGTATTCAGTGGATGTAGAATTAGAGTGAGGTATTCAGTGGCTGTAGAATTAGAGTGAGGTATTCAGTGGCTGTAGAATTAGAGTGAGGTATTCAGTGGCTGTAGAATTAGAGTGAGGTATTCAGTGGCTGTAGAATTAGAGTGAGGTATTCAGTGGATGTTGAATTAGAGTGAGGTATTCAGTGGCTGTAGAATTAGAGTGAGGTATTCAGTGGCTGTAGAATTAGAGTGAGGTATTCAGTGGCTGTAGAATTAGAGTGAGGTATTCAGTGGCTGTAGAATTAGAGTGAGGTATTCAGTGGCTGTAGAATTAGAGTGAGGTATTCAGTGGCTGTAGAATTAGAGTGAGGTATTCAGTGGCTGTAGAATTAGAGTGAGGTATTCAGTGGCTGTAGAATTAGAGTGAGGTATTCAGTGGCTAGAATTATTAGAGTGAGGTATTCAGTGGCTGTAGAGTGAGGTATTCAGTGGCTGTAGAATTAGAGTGAGGTATTCAGTGGCTGTAATATTAGAGTGAGGTATTCAGTGGCTGTAGAATTAGAGTGAGGTATTCAATGTGTGTTGAATTAGACTGAGGTATTTATTGGCTGGTTTTGGAGGAAGGGAAACTCCTTCAGGATTACTAACAGCAGTGTACTGCAGGGTGTTACCAGACTCTGCAGGGTGTGGCTGGCTGCTCAGGACAGCTGGTGGCAATAACCCAAGCTGCAGGCTCTGCTTGTGTTTGAAGAGTGCTATTGTCTGAGAACAGGACCCAGGCATGAAGCTAACAGCAGTGTGAAGCAATCATAGAAGCAAGGATTTAAAGCACGCACTAATATACCATTGAACATTTTGCTTCAAACTATAAGGGGCTGCCTCCTCATAGTGCGCCCCCGGGAAATTAAAGCTGTATCTGTAGCCACGAGGGAAGCCCAGTTTAAACATGTGTCTCCCCTTCACTGTTTATCAGTCCCCTTCTTACTCAGTGAGGTGACTCCTACAGTTCACTTATTTCATTTCTGTAGCTTTTATGTCTATGAGGGTTTTCAAGTGGGATTGAGGTGTTCATGTGTTCAGGACAGGGCAGAAGCCCTCCACTTGTGAATGGTGTTGGGTTGTGTAAATAAAGTTCTATATTTTGATTTTTAAGTTTGGCAGGAATGCCAGAATCCCCTAAATGAATCCATCTTTACAGAGGGGGTATCCTGGTATCCATAAAGTGCTGACCTGCTGCTCCTTGCTTCAAACATACAGTGTCAGAGTTCTCTACACAATCCTTTCTGCTTGCTGAGACTAAGAACAAAGAAGAACCCAGGCCTGGCTTTCCAGTTCCTTTCACAAGAACAGCCCAGATCCATTGACATGAGCAGGGCTTCTGCCCGGTCCCAGGACTGTGTACACGGATTTCTTTTAATATCTCATAGACAGACACATACATCCACACACTTCATATAGATGGCTTTGATCTGTGAAGCTTTTTGTCTCTGCAGGTGTTCTGCTGCTGTTCTTGTAGAGCAGCTCCGATCAATGCAATTAAAACCAAGAGACTTTGTCTGGGTTTAAATTGGGCTCTGTGTCATTGCCCAGTTACCTCTATCCTCATCCAGCTTTAATGAAAACCACACAGACCCAGCGTGAGAGACGAGACCGCCAATAGAACAGGTACACACCCCAGTAGCACAGCTCAAACAGGAAACAGGGGCTGCTTTGAAACAGCATTTCAAAACTACATGAAAAATGAGGTCTCCTCTCAGCAGGTCCCTATAACACTTTACCATTGTAAAAAAATGAACAAAGTAAAAAATATGCTTGTTCCACTTTTATGTGGATAAAATTAATATTTAACAAATAATCAGCTTGTGATTTTGCTTTGTAAAACTCAGTAACTGTAGCACTTGTGTTGTGGCAGATATATTGCATACAGTACTAAAGTGCTTTGGAATATGGTAATGCAGATGGAAATGGCAATGATTCAGGACAAGCAAGTACATACCAGAATCGACCGTGCAGCCAGCTGGCTTTCCACTCTGCAGCCTGGAGCTTGCAGATATCTCGTGATTGGCTGTTGGAGATTTATGTACACGGCTTGTTAAGAAGCATTCAGACATTGGCATCTACCAGCAGGAAATAAGGTAGGCATCCCCCTAGTGGAGATTCCGGGGAGAACTGTAAGAGGGAGAAGACAACAGCCATCAATTATACACAGAGGAAGGATGGGTCCTTTTATACACAGAGGGAGGATGGGTTCTGTTATACACAGAGGGAGGATGTGTCCTCCTCCCTCACAGATATCCCACCCCAGGACCTCCTCACTCACACACATCCCATCCCAGGAACACCTCACTCACAGACATTTCACTCCAGGATCTCCTTACTCACACACATCTCACCCCAGGATCTCCTCGCACACAGATATCTCACCCCAGGACGTCCTCACTCACACACATCTCACCCCAGGACCTTCTCACTCACACACATCTCATCCCAGGAACTCCTCACTCACAGACATTTCACTCCAGGATCTCCTTACTCACACACATCTTACCCCAGGACCTCCTCACTCACAGACATTTCACTCTAGGATCTCCTTACTCACAAACATCTCACCCCAGGACCTCCTCGCTCACAGATATTCCACCCCAGGACCTCCTCACTCACACACATCCCATCCCAGGAACTCCTCACTCACAGACATTTCACTCCAGGATCTCCTTACTCACATACATCTCACCCCAGAATCTCCTCGCACACAGATATCTCACCCCAGGACGTCCTCACTCACACACATCTCACAGACATTTCACCAGGACCTCCTCACTCACAGACATCACCCCAGGACGTCCTCACTCACACACATCTCACCCCAGGACCTTCTCACTCACACACATCTCATCCCAGGAACTCCTCACTCACAGACATTTCACTCCAGGATCTCCTTACTCACAGACATCTCACCCCAGGACCTCCTCCCTCACAGATATCCCACCCCAGGACCTCCTCACTCACGCACATCTCACCCCAGGACCTCCTCACTCACAGACATTTCACTCTAGGATCTCCTTACTCACACACATCTCACCCCAGGACCTCCTCGCTCACAGATATCCCACCCCAGGACCTCCTCACTTAAACACATCTCACCCCAGGAACTCCTCACTCACAGACATTTCACTCTAGGATCTCCTTACTCACACACATCTCACCCCAGGTCCGCCTCGCTCACAGACATCCCACCTCAGGACCTCCTCACTCACACACATCCCAACCCAGGACCTCCTCACTCACACACATCTCACCCCACGACCTCCTCACTCACACACATCTCACCCCAGGTCCACCTCGCTCACAGACATCCCATCTCAGGACCTTCTCACACATGTCTCACCCCAGGACCTCCTCACTCGCACACATGTCAACCCAGAACCTTCTCTCTCACAGACATCCCAATCCAGGACCTCCTCAATCACACACATCTCTCCCCAGGACCTCCTCACTCACACACATCTCAACCCAAAACCTCCTCACTCACACACATCCCAACCCAGGACCTCTTCACTCACACACATCTCACCCCAGGACCTCCTCACTCATACACATCTCACCCCAGGACCTCCTCACTCACACACATCTCAACCTAGAACCTCCTCACTCACACACATCCCAACCCAGTACCTCCTCACTCACACACATCTCACCCCAGGACCTCCTCACTCACACACATCTCACCCCAGGACCTCCTCACTCACACACATCCCAACCCAGGACCTCCTCACTCACACACATCCCAATCCAGGACCTCCTCACTCACACACATCTCACCCCAGGACCTCCTCACTCACACACATCCCAACCCAGGACCTCCTCACTCATACACATCCCAATCCAGGACCTCCTCACTCACACACATCTCACCCAAGGACCTCCTCACTCACACACATCTCAACCCAGAGCCTCCTCAATTGACAAGGATTCATTGGTCCTTACTTTTCAAGGCAGATACAGTGAAGTTACATTTAAGAAATGAATCTGCCATGGATTTCAGTACTGGGCTCAAGGGCGCCTGGGCTTTCCTTTACCAGAATGCAGAGACTGCCTAGGAGCAGCAAGCCACACGTTCCTGGATGCCTGATATTGAACCGTTATGAATTCTACACAGGTGGGAGCTGCTTAGATGTGCTGCTACATTTATATTATTGTATTTTTTATTACTGAGATTGATTATTTGTCTAGGATTTGTCAACATCTGTAAAATAAAATGAATCCTTATTATTATATTTATACCATACCCACTCCCTCCATGCACTCTATATCATGATGGAAGCACACAGCACAGTGCAATGAACTGTTGTATATAATGTAGCAATCAGAGAGGGAGGGAGTGGGTAAAGACAATAAAGACTACAGGCCCATATTCTAATAGACCTGCCATTGAGAAGCCACTAAGACTATTTTTGTTTTATGAGGGGGAGTTGGCAGACTTGAGTCTGGAGCTGCATGTTATACAACTAATTAAATAAATTACATTTGGAAAGAAAAGACATTGCAAGCTCATTATTCCTTGTGCTTGTTCCAGTTACACCAGCTTTCACACAAAGGTTACTTCACCAATTTAAACAGAAATCATAGAAAACAGTATCCTTTTAAAGCTTCACAGTTATCACTTTTAAATAATACAAAATAGGTCACGTAAGTTTTGTATATTAAATCCATATGCGCTGTTTACTATAGTGCAGGAGTGGAGTGCCAGACAATAAAAGCAATTACTGAGCAACTGGTTATTTAAAACTGAAATGCAACAATCAGACAGAAACTGAAATGAAACAATCATCAAAAAGGGGGTTTATTGCCACTTTTCACCTTCGTTGTTGAGCAGTACTCTGAAGCAGCTTCTTGTGGTGAGTCTCAGATCTTTACTGCCGCTGGCAAAATGGCTTGGCTTGGCAACTGGCCACTTGCCATCGATTGCTTCAGGAAAGGCTTGAATTACCAGTTTGGTTGGCTGAGTGGTTGGCGTTTATCGTTGTTCTGGTGGGCAGCTGCTGAGGTTGTACCATGCAGATTTCATATAAGCATATTTATTACAGCTGAGAAATTCAGGCTGTCACCATGATATCAGTTTGACAGTCTCCAAACAAAACCGTGACACCATTTTGCAGAAAACTGTGAACGTCGGTAAGCTGCCTGAAAAGGAGAAGGCAATGACTGGACCCAGTGTGGGGGGCAGTTCTCTCTCGGAATACAGCGTAGCGATCTTGGTTAATGCAGGCAAGTGCATCACACAGGGTGAGGCAATCCACACACCTCTTGCACTAAAGCATGCATGCTACAAAAGTGCAGGTGTGGGGGCAGTTATCTCTCTGAATATAGTGTAGAAGTGAGGGGTTATCTATTATATATATATATATCTATATATATATATTATATATATATATATATATATATATATATACCTATTTTTCTCCATCATACCAGCCTTTTACACTTCCTTTAATTAGATTCATTCTTTGTCTGCACATATCAGTCAATAGAGCCAGTGCCTGTCCTTGATAATATGAGCACAGAATTTTAATCGAGTGCTTATGATAGAATCCCCGCATACCAACCGAAAAATTACACCGAGGTAGGTCTCTCTCTCTCTCTCTCTCTCTCTCTCTCTCTCTCTCTCTCTCTCTCTCTCCTCAAACCACCTTGACAAATGAGAAGAATAATCCCTGGATCTCTGGTGCGTTTGCAGAGCAAGCCAACCCCTCCGAGAGCAGAGCGCTCCTGCAGAGCCTGTCTGGCATAGCGATGGCCTGTCTGGATGCAATCATGAGGTAACGTCTGGGTTTTCAGCAAGCTGCAGAGCCAGTCTAGCACACCCTGCAAGACAAACAGCACGTCTCACCAGGACCCAGGACAGAGGAAGAACACACACACATTCACACACACCGACACACACACACACACACACACACACACACACACACACACACACACACACACACACACACACACACACACACTGACACACACACACACTGACACACACACACTCACACATTCACACACACTGACACACACACACACACTGACTCACACACACTGACACCCACACACACACACAAACAATGACACACACACACACACACCCCCCCCCCACACACACACACACAAAGATAGTTTGATTTTAAGGCTGCATATTCACTAGTCTCATTTTCCTTTTCTATAGAGAATGTATTAAACATAAATTAGACATGAATCAATAACCTCAATGACACCGGGGAAGTTAGGATCTAGGCTCTTAGGCTTGTATGTGTGGCTTCAAACCTGGGGTTATTTTTTTGACCCATATTCATGCATTTTTACAAGCATCCTTGGACCTGGGCTGCATGCAAGCTAAAAGGGTGTTTAAGAGATGTGGGCTGCATGCAAGCTAAAAGGGTGTTTAAGAGATGTGGGCTGCATGCAAGCTAAAAGGGTGTTTAAGAGATGTGGGCTGCATGCAAGCTAAAAGGGTGTTTAAGAGATGTGGGCTGCATGCAAGCTAAAAGGGTGTTTAAGAGATGTGGGCTGCATGCAAGCTAAACTGGTGTTTAAGATTTATGAAATTACATTAAAAAGTCCTCTTTGACATTTTCACATGTGCAACTCTTAGCCATGGCGAAAGATAAACATGCATTAAACATGCTTGATGTATCTGGTCCATATTTGCTAACTAATGAGCAAAATGTTACCGTTTATGCCTTCTAAACTATTGGTAAATAGTTAAGGGTGAAGGATTGGCCCCATACATCCTTGGAGTGCTCACTGACTCTAATTAGTTAATCATTTGTGCTTGACTCGTGCCTGCTGGTGGATTGTCCCATAGACATTAGCCAGCTGATAAACTCTCATTAATTAGTAATGAATGTGGAAGACATGCCTAATGGTGGATTCTTAAAAGAAAGTGTTTAAGTTATTTGAGATGGTTTAGAAGTTTATTTAAATTATTACATCTTAAACAGAGCTTTTTATAATAAAACTGATGCCACCTTGTATATAAAACAGTGATAAAAAGATATATATATATATATATATATATATATATATATATATATATATATATATATATATATATATATAAAGATATAGCTTACAGACCATTTTCATAGACATGCCTGTAAATCTGCCTATGAAGAACATGTGTTACATGGAATAAGATATGAGATGCACTGGAATGCAAGCAGTTTGTGCATCCCAGAGGAATAACCTTTCCCACTAAAAGCTGAGCAGGAAGTGTACAGTACCGCATCCCTGCTCCCTCACCATCTGAATCCTTAGCAACACAGAGAAATCCATCTTCTGCACAGTTATCATGCATGCAAATGTTAATAATCCTAACAATGTGTTTTTCATGTGACAGCGTCCACATTGTCCTATTCTGCAAACAGAGCCTCTCTGCTGGGCCTCCTTTAATCTCCCAAGGCCTCAGCCAGGCTGCAGGACGGCCCGCGAAGCAGGCTCTACATCATAGTATTGGCATGATTAGAGACAGCTGTCACTTCTACACACTACATGAGAAAGCATTTCAAGCACTTGTTTAACATGCAACTTGCTGGACTTCACGCCTTGCCTTGAAATCACAGAACCTTTTAGAGGCATACAAACATTAGAAGGCGCGCTATGCTCTAGCAAAGCCAGTGTGCATGATTTCTGTGATGAGCAGCTGTGGAAGATTGCTGGAGTTAGTTTAGCCCGGCGACTAATAATTTGACATAAAAAGATATTTTTGTGTTTAGTTTGTTTTAGATCTACTTGTGAGCGTGTCTTATTTCTAAATATTCAATATTTCCTCATACTGAAATGTAGCTTTAAGTAAAAGGCTATGGGACAAAAAAGGTAGCGCAAATGGGGCATGCATAACCATGTAGTAACATGGTAATAACGGGCTACCTGCTGGCTATTCCTGCTCCAGAATGGCCACGAATACTAGAGTAAGTGCCTACATGGAGATGGCTTGTGCCAGGCTATTACCATGTACTTACACCTTGTTCACAAGACCCTTCCATGCAATTACACAGAAGTTACTATGTAAGAGTCGAAACCAGTGATAATTAGTTTTTTACCACAAAAAACAAGTTGATTACCAGGTAGTGTGTGCATGTTTCTCTACACATCAATGATTTGGGATCTGAGTTATTCACATATCCTCTCGCACCCCAGTGCGTGTGGAATGCATTTAGCACAGTGCATCAGTAATCTACAGGGGATGCTCATAATAAGAGCCTCTGTTCATCGTGTTTAATGGTTGGTTATGGACGGACATGCTATTTAAGTCTCACCTCTAGCTACATCCCATCTGTGCTATTCACAAGTGAGAAGTGAATAAAGCTGATCAAACATGTTTGAATTTGTGCTGAGTGATCAGCTGAGCAGCAGGTTTGTGTTTGCGTTCCAGTTTGTCATGCTTGTAATGCTCTCTGCCTTGTTAGTGTAAGTCTGCCCTCCTTTACTTCATCAATATGTGAATCCCCCAAAGCTATTTACCTAGTAATCAACACTGCTGGTGCATAACAACAGCGTGTGAGGGTTCCTGAAAACACGCTGGACTCTGGAGAAGTCAAAGGAATGCAGACTGAACCCTGGGAGAAGGTTGAGCCCTACCAGGGAATCAGTGGTGAGCTGAGTTTCTTTGCAAAGCACCAGCGAAGGCATGAATAAAGTTAGGAGTGTGAGGAGACCAACATGAACTCAAGTAGTTCAGAGCTGGGAGGCTGGGAGGGAAATGGTCACAGCTTCAATAACTGAACTAAGAACCTTCCAGCAAGCTGTGTCTCATCTAATTTATTCTTAATCATGACTGTTAAAGAAAGCAGCCCATTAAAAATGTCCTTCTCTGTGTGGATGCACCCAGAGAATTGAGGACGAAGCAACAGCTGCTCTTGCTGCTATAAATCCTGCTTTGACACATGGTCAACTCCGGCCATCATTTCTTCTTACTTACAAGACTAGATAGCTGGAGGTAATATTTACGTGCATTGATGGCCTCCACAGCTAGTGCACAGAACAGGCTGCATACACTCAGGTATTCCGATCTCTCCCTACGTGAAAACTGACTCAGTTTCCTTCACTAACAAAGAAAGTTCTGAGGCTATTTGCAAAGAGTTAGAGGCAGCTTCCAGTCCCCTTGAAAAGATGCCATAGCTCCTACTTTAGCTTATCTGGTACAGAAATGCTGTCCAATTTAATGACTGAAAGGGCTTCTGACTCTTATCTTTGTAGTCAGACCCAGAAGAGTCAAAGCTTTGAACTTTGCTTTAGGGATAATTACTCATTCTCACTAAATTAGACACTGCATGAGTCATGCTAGCCAAAGCCTCCATGACTGAGTTCAGTGTAGTGCAGGGAGCTCGCTGGTATTGCTTTATGTTGACACAGTCTGATATTTTTAGTCTAATCAGCAGTCTAGACAACAGCCATTTGAAATGAACAAAAGAACTTGAGACTACAATCTAAATTGCAATGAAAAATTAACCACAGCCACTAGGTATTTACATTAATACAACAGGCACACTGCAGTAAGCCATGGTGAAAGCGCTAAACAAGAACACAACAACACCTTGAAGATGAGGCTGAATAAAATACCCATGAAGATTCAATATGACTGGAGGGGCCTCTCTCTGTTCAATTTGACTGGAAGAGCCTCTCTCTGGTCATGATGGTGCCAACTTTATTTTATAAAGCGAGTATCTTGTGATCCGCCCTGTTTATAAATTTCCAAAACCGTTGCTGACTGTGTCAGTTTTGACACCTGACCCCCATGTTCTGCAAATGCATGAACTGTAACTATTAAAACACAGTGAAGAGAAGCCGCTTAACTCCCACTCTGTGCTTTGTTCAGAACCAACTTGGACACTTTGCATTTTATAACTAGCTTCTAAACAAACAGCCTCTCCAGCCTGCCGGATACGACACTCTTTCAGTCCTGTATGAGCTCCCTAATTATGCTGGACCAGAACAAGCCTGTGAGTCCAGTCATGTGAGTCCAGCCTGAGACTCTTTCAATCCTGTGTGAGCTCCCTGATTACGCTGGACCAGAACAAACCCGTGAGTTGAATCCCACGTAGCTGCCAGGATTCATGGGATTCTCTTGTTAGCATCCCTGTCAGACAGTGTGCTTCTCTGTGCTCCATGCCCACACCTCCACTAACACACAGTTTGTTTATTAAACTGGAAGCATCTCACCATCAATTCAGCTCTGCATACAAAAGCCACTGAGGCAGAGAGAGCTTCTGTTTTTTATTATTTTCCTTGCAGGTAAACATTATCTGAGCCATGAGATCTCTGCAGAGAGAGCTTAGGAGGCAGATCCCCATGAGGGCTTCAGTGGTGACTGGGGCAGCAGGGGGGTCAGTGACCCAAACAACGTCTAGACAGCCAGAAAACGTGATGAATCAGCAAGCACCAATGCACAGCAGAAGCAGTTCTTTGTCATCCCTATGACTGCACAGAGCAAGAGCCAGTAGAGGGTCTGGAGAGGCAGTGTGTATTCCAGTTGCACCCCCCCCCCCCCCGAGAGTTATTGATTATCCAGGAATCTTCTGGCACTGAGGTGAGCAAAGGGCACATCAATTCATTTCTCATAAAGGAGAGTCATGCTAGTGAGGGTCCTGTCTGGAGTGGGACCCCCAGCCCACGCAGCACTCAGGAGGAATGAATAAGTATGAATGTAAGTGCATGACATTTTTCAAGTAGCTGCATAAATAATATCCTACTTGCCTATAATTACAAAGGAAGTCTGTTGCAGAGTGTTACAGCTGACGTGTCAGTGCTACTGGCTGGCACGATGACCGACTGTGAATATTCACACATATATATATATATAAGTATATATATATATATAATATTTATATATATATATATATACTATACTAATATATATATATAATGTACATGATATATGTAACATATCCTAGCACGTGTCTTAGCTAGCAGAGACATCCTTATAACTGCCAGAAGAACACATGTGCTCTAAGATCTGGCAACTGTGTTGGCAGTCTGTTTTAACGAAAAGTTAGCCAAGTTATCTTGTAACAGTCTTCACACTAAATCTGAATTGTAATCGAATGCAAGCGAAGTCTTTTGAATCCTTGAGGACAGTCAGTCAGTCCCCTTTATCCCCAGCCATGTCTCCTGAGCTTATTCTCCAAAGATCAAAAGCAAGCATTCAGCTGATGAAAGTTTGCTTGGATTTCAAAAATATGCGCAGAAGTTGTTATGGTGATAAATAATAAAAGATGCAGCTTGTTGTGTCGCTGGCAGAGGCAGGCAGGAAGAAAAACCTCTTGAAATGAAGAGCTGGAACATGGAGTTTGGAAGTGAACTCTGCTTTCTGTTTCTCTAATGCATCTTGAAATATTTACAAACCCGTTAAAAGGTTAAAAGCATATTATATATTGTAGCACAATAACTACAATGCGAAAGCACATTTACTTTTAGTAATCAAGGTTTGTCAAAGTACTGCAATTTGCCTGCACTGTAAGCTGATGCTTGTGAGTGTATGTGGGGGCGTGCAACATGTTTGAATGAATGTAATGAATGTAAAGAGAATGTAAAGAGCAAAAAGGAATCTGTAGCAGAGCCCAGCAGCTCTCTTGATGAGTCACTGAAAGAACAAGGTTCAGCTGTCTGGGTGCATCAGTGGGTGAGCTGCAGCACATTCCTCCGCAGACTGGCAGGTCTGCAAGCCATGCTGTGTTGCTGCAGGTCAGGGCAGTGCCAGCTCTGCAAGCCATACTGTGTTCCTGCAGGTCAGTGCAGTGCCAGCTCTGCAAGCCATACTGTGTTCCTGCAGGTCAGTGCAGTGCCAGCTCTGCAAGCCATGCTGTGTTCCTGCAGGTCAGTGCAGTGCCAGTTTTGCAAGCCATGCTGTGATCCTTTTACCCCTTGTATTCAGAACATACCATTATGTTAAAAATAAATATTGTCCCTGAGGGTCAGGTTTGGTCATGTGACCAGGCATGAACCTCCCGGCCAGTTTGCTATACTGTCCCCTCTCCTCCCTGTCACTGCTTCTCAAACACTGACCACAACCAGGCATTGCTCCCCACTGTCCCCTCTACTCCCTGTCACTGCCTCTCAAACACCCTGACAGCAGACAAGTATCACCTCCCATCCATTGTACAAGGATCCCCTTTGAAGACTGAATCCCACTCCCTGCTCCAGCGTCACACACTGAATAAAACATATATCAGGAAGGCTGAGGCTGGTTCCTGGCTTGTCCTGGCACGTCTGTCGCTCGCTGACGCTGTTGATGAGGTGTTCTTCAGGGCGAACAGAGCGTGGGCTGAGGGGGTGTTTTCAGACCAGCCTGCCCACAGCATCGTTCTGGAGCCTTCCTTTAGACAAACTACCAGGAGGATTCCTGCTTGCAAAGCACAAACAGAAGCAGCAGAGCCCTTAGCCTGAGTGCATTCTAAACCTGCTATTCCATCACTGCAGGCATGTGAACTGGGTCAGATGTGCATCACACACAAAATTTGTTATATATACACTACCGGTCAAAAGTTTTAGAAAACCCCCATTTTTCCAGTTTTTATTGAAATTTAAGCAGTTCAAGTCCAGTGAGTAACCTGAAATGGTACAAAAGTAAACGGTAAACTGCCAGAGGTTATAAAAAAAGTTTAGGTTACCAAAAACGGAAAAATATTGTACATTTCAGAGTTATACAAAAGGGCCTTTTTCAGGGAACAAGTAATGGGTTAACAACTTACAGCTGTTCTGCAGCAATGGAAGTTAAATTAAGCCTTGAAAGTTGATGCTAACAATTCCTACAGGTGTCCCAGCTTTTGTTGATTACTTACAAACCCTCTGTATAAAAGCAGTGTTGGAACAGACTGTGTTACTACACCCTCTTAAGCATTATTTGGACAGTATTGTACTGCAGGAAGTAGTATATTGCTATCATAATGGCGAGAAAAAGGCAATTAACAAAGGAAGACAGACAGACCATTATAACCCTTAAAACTGTAGGTTTTTCCTTTAGAGAAATTGCAAAGAAAGCCAAGGTGTCAGTGAATACAGTTTCCTACACCATCAAAAGGCACTTGGAAACTGGAAGAAACTCTGACAGGAAGAGGTCTGGCAGACCCAAAGCCACAACAGAATCAGAAGACAAGTTTCTGAGAGTCAACAGCTTGTGTGATAGACGGCTCACAGGACAACAGCTTCAAGCACAGCTTAACACTGGTCGAAGACTTCGAGCTGCAGGTTTGACAGGTCGAGTGGCAGTAAGAAACATAACATACCTCAAAACAGACCCAAAACATACCTCCAGGCTATGTCAGAACTACCTTAGAAGAAAAGAACAAGATGGTAGGCGTCAAATCGTGGAATGGCCAGCACAGTCTCCAGCCTTAAACCCCATCGAGCTGGTTTGGGATGAACTGGACAGAAAGGTGAAAGCAAAGCAACCTACAAGTGCAACACATTTGTGGGAACTTCTGCAACAGTGTTGGGAAGAACCTTCTGAACAATATTTTATTTCCATTGTAGAAAGAATGCCACGAGTGTGTTCAGCTGTTATATCTGGAAAAGGTGGCTATTTTGATGAGTCAAAAATTTAGATTAAACTTTGTTAAAAAAAATATATATATATATATATATATATATATATATATATATATATATATATATATATATATATATATATATATATATATATGCAGATTGTGGGGTATACTCTCACTATTCACACAAGACAGAATACATTTATACAAAAGAGAGCTGTGTATTTATTTTTCAAAGCAAATCTTTTATTTTCATGCTAAGTGGATCAGAAATAACTTGATGCAAACTACAAGAGAAAGAGGAACAATGAACTCTCTCTTCTGCTTTAAATCAATCAAAGACTGAACAGAATGCTTTTAACAGATCCGATGCTTGCAGAGCTCCAGTTATTTTCCTTTCCAGTATTGAAAAATGGATTTTGCGTGGCACGCTGGGCATCTGGAAGTAATTTAATAACTCGGCAGACTGCTCTTAATTTCAGGGCCCGACAGGGGAGGAGTCTGGAAAGGAAGACAGTCTGTATTTCTCATATCAGAAGGAGTCTCTGTGGACCTCACTGATGATCTGCTTTTCTCATATCAGAAGGAGTCTCTGTGGATCTCTGTGGCGATGTTGCCCGCTCCTGTGTGTATTTCAATGTAATATGTTGCGTGTTATGTGTTAATGTTGGTGTATAGTCATTGGTACATGGGATATAAATGGGTCTGTGGAACACAAGTTGTTTAAAATGTATATTTGTATTTAGGCCCGAGGATTGCACAGCACTTCACATGCAAGTAAAATAATATGTGAGCACGGGGAATTGCACTTTATTAATTCACGTGCAGTTGTACCGCGACTCCAATTGAATGATTGATTAGCAATCCAGTGTCGGTACAGCTGCATAAAAGCTGCATGTTTACACTCACTCAGGGTTGTGTGTTCGGTGAGTGGAGAATTGGATTGGAGATGAAGGTTAGAATAATAAGAATAGTTCAAATATCTGCTCACCGTATTTGTCTCTTTATTTTGCAGAAAGTGCAGTGTCCTGTATTTTGTTTGTCTTACAACCTTTTATTTTCTGTTTGTTCATTATTAAATGCTGAGCGAAAGCAATCGCTCAGCTTAACCAAACTCCACCTCTCGGTTGTTTATTTCCTGGTTCCTTTGTTTCTGGTCTGACGTCACCCACTACAGCCGGCTTTGTGACAGCCTCACTGATGGTCTGTATTTCTCATATCAGAAGGAGAGCTATCAGAAGAGTGACTTGTCATTGTGCTGTTTCACTGGTTGGCAGGACCTCCCTGCAGAATCCCATTGTTGTGCCTCAGCTGTGGAGCAAGCAGGCTGGAGAGGGGAAGGTTACAGACGCAACACTGCAGCTCAATAGTGTTCGCCTAGTTTATTAAACACAAGGCACTTCCTAATGTCTGGGGAGGCTTGCAGTAATCAATATGGGAAAGGAAATCTCAGAGTCCTCTTCTCTGACTTCATCACTGAAACACACTGAGACAAGGCTTTGAGTACATTTACTCATTAGAGTTGCTTGAAAACTCAAACAGCTTCGGATAGTTCATTTAAAGCTACAAGTACTTGTATGATTCACAGAAGCAGCATTCCTCAAACATGAGTCTAAAGCATCAAATAAAGACGATGCAGTTCTGGAATCTTCACCCCAGCAGTATTCTGGGATTCCCCATATTTCTAAATGTTCTCACACTTTTGGGTTCAATTTTTTCCTTAAGAGTTCATTGCCAACATTCATTGTTTTCATCAAGTGACATTTTAGTACAAATGTTTACTGAATAAATGGTTTCCTTTGGCAGCTTCCCTTTGTCTGTAAGTTAGAAAGAAAAAAAAAGAAAAAGGAAACTGCTTTCTTTCCTGAGTGCTGGCAGTTTCCTACAGCTGTGTTTTGTTACTGAATATTTTGTTTGGTTAGTTTGGCACAGTCTTTAGTTATGTTCCAGTAAAGCTTCATACAAGGGCTTTTATTTAAAACTGCAGCTCTCCTTCCCTCCGCTTAATTGATTCCAAACATTTCCTCTTGCACTCTGAATCCAACTCTGGAAACGGGGCGCTGCCAGGAACACAGATCTGTGAACCCCACTGAGCGCCTTGACCCCCACCCCCCCCCATCCATGAAAGGGGTGCAGTGCAGATACACCCTGGGGTGTCATATACTCAGCAAATCATTTACCTGACTCAATGCACCGTTAGCAGGTAAATGCTGAAATACAGATACATGCTTTATAGCTCTATATTAACCAGTAATTACAGGCTAATAATGAGAGGTGCTTTTCTCTCAGTTACAAAGTCCTAATAACTGTGGTGTATTAAACATCACTAAATAATAAAAAAAAAATGATTGTAGCTTGATTTCTCTTTTGAATTATTGATGTTTCTATCATATGTGTTTTGAATTGTCTTATAAAAATTTAGACTGATACACCATCTTAATAGGGGTTGGCTACTGAAGCTGCTGTAAATAAGGTGCACACGCTTTTCAGGGTAGACCAGGCCAGCCTATGTCAAGGTTAAGTTGATCGCCTTTGTTAATAATAAAGGAATGTAAAAAAATCTACCAGTGTCTTCTGGACTTGTATTGTTGTACACATTACTGTAATGATCTAAGATACAACAAAAACTGGTAATGGGGCTGGGCTGAGGTTAGGCTAGGATTGAAGCAAGGGTCAGGGGAATGAAACACAATAATACAAAATGGCTTGGTAAGAGATCAGAACAATTGGAATTACTAGTAATGGTTGCCTGGCTGATAGAGATATACAGTAAAGCTTTACCCAATCACATGCAGTCACTTTGGAGGGCAACACTGCTATCCAGTCTGTTGCTGCTCTTAGTGTTTGTTGCTGTGGCAACTCCATCGGGATGCCAAAGTTAACAATGTGTAGAATGTAGAGCTATGCACACACCGAGACACACGTCATACAGGCTGCAGCCTGATCCCTCTCAGTGCTCATATTCAAAGGGACATACAGCCTGATCCCTCTCAGTGCTCATATTCAAAGGGACATACAGCCTGATCCCTCTCAGTGCTCATATTCAAAGAGAAGCCCTGCAGCCTGATCCCTCTCAGTGCTCATATTCAAAGGGACGTACAGCCTGATCCCTCTCTGTGCTCATATTCAAAGGGACATGCAGCCTGATCCCTCTCAGTGCTCATATTCAAAGGGATGCCCTGCAGCCTGATCCCTCTCAGTGCTCATATTCAAAGGGACGCCCTGCAGCCTGATCCCTTTCAGTGCTTATATTCAAAGGGATGCCCTGCAGCCTGATCCCTCTCAGTGCTCATATTCAAAGGGATGCCCTGCAGCCTGATCCCTTTCAGTGCTTATATTCAAAGGGATGCCCTGCAGCCTGATCCCTCTCAGTGCTCATATTCAAAGGGACATGCAGCCTGATCCCTCTCAGTGCTCATATTCAAAGGGACATGCAGCCTGATCCCTCTCAGTGCTCATATTCAAAGGGACGTGCAGCCTGATCCCTCTCAGTGCTCATATTCAAAGGGACGCCCTGCAGCCTGATCCCTCTCAGTGCTCATATTCAAAGGGACGCCCTGCAGCCTGATCCCTCTCAGTGCTCATATTCAAAGGGACACCCGGCTCACTACTGCAGACAGGCGTGTGGGTTTGTTTCATTGGGACGCCCGTGAAATGGCACTCTGAGGTTTTATTTCTGGAACCATGAGGTCATAAATGTACATTAAAAAAACATGATCAGCCTGTACCCTCAATGACCCTTCACCTGGTTAGCTGTCCAGTGATTCACAATGTACTATTCTCTTTTAATGTTTTAATCGGTAGCTGTGTCTGGCTGCTCTGGTCCATTGCTATTGAACCACGTGGCAAAGTGCTCGCCCCTGTGTGTATTTTGTGTTGTGTGTTAATGTTGGAGTATAGTCATTGGTACATGGGATATAAGCGGGTCTGTGTAACACAAGTGTTTAAATTGTATATTTGTATTTTGTCACGAGGATTGCACAGCACTTCACGTGCAAGTAAAACGTAATAATATGTGAGCATGGGAATTGCACTTTATTAATTCACATGCAGTTGTACCGTGACTCCAATTGAATGATTGATTCGCAATCGATTCTCGGTACAGCTGCATAAAAGCTGCATGTTTCACCCACTCAGGGTTGTGTGCTCGATGAGTGGAGAACGGGATAGGAGACGGAGGTAATTGTAATCGTATTAAGAAAAATAGAAGCTCACCGTGTTCTGTCTGTATAGTCAGTTTTGTTTGTCTCTTTTGTTTTGGCGAATGTCCCGTGTCCTGTGTTTTTTGTTTGTTACAACCTTTTTATTTTCTGTTCTGTTAATTCATTAAATGCTGAGCAGTACCAATCGCTCAGCTCCAACAAACTCTGCCTCTCTCTGTCGTTTATTTCCTCGTTCCTATTTCTGGTCTGACGTCCCCTATTCCGGCCGTCTTTGTGACAAACCGTCATCCTTGGTAGCTGTGTCTGGGTGCTCTGGTCCATTGCTATTGAACCCTCAGCCTTGGTAGCTGTGTCTGGCTGCTCTGGTCCATTGCTATGAACCCTCAGCCTCGGTAGCTGTGGCCCATTACTGTGTCTCGGGCCTGATTAGTCACATCCCAGAATCCAGCGACAAAGAAATCTTATGCTGGTTCTGCACATTGACAGTTTTTACAGAGACAGATTATCCAGTCTAAAGCATCAGAGCAGACAAGCCTGCTGCTGCAGTAAATCCAGCCTGCAAAGTCAATTAGACCCTGTTTACTGTCTCACCACTGCCTCCCGAGTGGCTTGCTGGAGATGCGACGAAGCCTCTGGGGACTGGGACCAGTCTAGAGGTGCTGTTAATGGGTTATGGCTTCTGCCAAGGCCACCACATATAATTCAAACAGAAACATCTTTTTTTATTATTTTTATTTTTATTTTGAATGTTATTCTTATTCTTATTGCTTCAGCTCTAGCTAAATAATCAAGTGAAATATACCTGATACTTACAAACAGCACACTGTCTCGATTGACACAACTTCCTTTGCTTTGCCTGCCTGTGTGCTGCAAACAAACTGTAGCTCTGTAATTGAGCTCCAGCTCAAAGGCACAGTGAACAGTGGAGCCTATTCAGAGACTTGTAGCATAGCTCAATGGCCGGCTTGGAATTCGGTCCACTCACTTCAACAAGAACAAGGTCACGTCCGAGAGAGATAAACATGCAGCAGGACCTAATGTTCGCAAGACTGGGAAAAGAAGCATGTGTTCTATTCAATTATATCAGAGGAATTAGGCAATTAGCAACAAACAGACATCTGCTGACAAGCTGGAATTGAATCAGCATGCTGGCCTTTCTAGTCCTGATGTTGTTGTCAGGTTTTAAAAAAAAAGATCTGTTGTCTGTCTGTCTGTCTGTCTGTCTGTCTGTCTCAGAACCACACCATGTTTATTTATTTATTTATTTATTTAATAAAAACAGGAATATTTACTGCACTTTTTAGTTTTTCTTTCCTAAAATATTCAAGCCCAGAACACATTGGGTGGCCCTCATATATGTGCATTTCTTAAGGACTATAAAACTGTCCCAGATTGACTGTGTTCATTGTGGAAAGGCGCCTTGCATTACAGATATTGACAACCAGTCCTGAACAACCCCAGCCCTACTGCCTCGCCAAACAACAACAATCTGTGTGTTATCCTCAGCTAGTCTGCATACTCATGTATTTCATTTCTGTTCTGCTCACGTCTCTACTCTGCTAAAACACTGGAGTCATTTGGGGAACAATCCGATACCAGCCCAGAGCTAACCACATGCTTGCAAACGAGAAGCCTTGAAGGACTGAGCGGCCGCTTCTCCTTCGGGACGCTTCTTACATTTTCTTGTGAGATTTCAGACTGTCTACTGTGTGAATGCTAATGATCCAACTGATCTCATTGTATGAAGAAAAGCAAACATAGTGGGCTGCGGGCATCTCAAAAAGAACTGCAAGGGCTGTGGGTATCTCAAAGAAAGCTGCAAGGGCTGTGGGCATCTCAAAGAGAGCTGCAAGGACTGCGGGCATATCAAAGAGAACTGCAAGGGCTGTGGGCATCTCAAAGAGAGCTGCAAGGACTGCGGGCATCTCAAAGAGAGCTGCAAGGGCTGTGGGCATCTCAAAGAAAGCTACAAGGACTGCAGGCATCTCAAAGAGAACTGCAAGGGCTGCGGGCATCTCAAAGAGAGCTGCAAGGACTGCGGGCATCTCAAAGAGAGCTGCAAGGGCTGTGGGCATCTCAAAGAGAGCTGGGACTGCATCTCAAAGAGAACTGCAAGGGCTGTGGGCATCTCAAAGAGAGCTGCAAGGACTGCGGGCATCTCAAAGAGAGCTGCAAGGACTGCGGGCATCTCAAAGAGAGCTGCAAGGGCTGTGGGCATCTCAAAGAGAGCTGCAAGGACTGCAGGCATCTCAAAGAGAACTGCAAGGGCTGTGGGCATCTCAAAGAGAACTGCAAGGACTGCAGGCATCTCAAAGAGAACTGCAAGGGCTGTGGGCAAAAGAGAGCTGCAAGGACTGCAGGCATCTCAAAGAGAACTGCAAGGGCTGTGGGCATCTCAAAGAGAGCTGCAAGGACTGCATCTCAAAGAGAGCTGCAAGGGCTGCAAAGAGGCTGTGCAGGCATCTCAAAGAGAGCAAGGGCTGCATCTCAAAGAGAGCTGCAAGGACTGCGGGCATCTCAAAGAGAGCTGCAAGGGCTGTGGGCATCTCAAAGAGAGCTGCAAGGACTGCAGGCATCTCAAAGAGAGCTGCAAGGGCTGTGGGCATCTCAAAGAGAGCTGCAAGGGCTGCGGGCATCTCAAAGAGAGCTGCAAGGACTGCAGGCATCTCAAAGAGAGCTGCAAGGACTGCAGGCATCTCAAAGAGAACTGCAAGAGCTGTGTGCTTCTCAAAGAGAGCTGCAAGGACTGCAGGCATCTCAAAGAGAACTGCAAGAGCTGTCTCAAAGAGAACTGCTGTGTGCTTCTCAAAGAGAGCTGCAAGGACTGCAGGCATCTCAAAGAGAATTGCAAGGGCTGTGGGCATCTCAAAGAGAACTGCAAGGTCTGTGGGCATCTCAAAGAGAGCTGCAAGGATTGTGGGCATCTCAAAGAGAACTGCAAGGGCTGTTGGCATCTCAAAGAGAGCTGCAAGGGCTGTGGGCATCTCAAAGAGAGCTGCAAGGACTGCGGGCATCTCAAAGAGAGCTGCAAGGGCTGCTGGCATCTCAAAAACAGCTGCAAGGGCTGTGGGCAGCTCAAAGAGAGCTGCAAGGACTGCAGGCATCTCAAAGAGAACTGCACTAAGGCTCTTGTTTGTGGGCATTGGCTCTGCATTTGAAGACCTTGGTGTTTCATTTGAGGTTCCAAACCCCAATGAGTTGAACTCTTCATTTTCTTTAGCCTTTGCTTTGTGAACGCAATGGAAAGGGAAATACTCACACTGACTTCAGAAACACATGGCTCATATACAGTATGTGGACGACATAGCACATTGCTTCTACATGCCTGAAATACTCTCCATATGGGGCCGGCCCCCAGACCAGCAGGGACTGCAGCAAGGCCTGCCTGTGCTGTGCGGATCTGATTAAATAAAATGTGTTCAAGCTGTTTAATGTGATTGCATTTCCAGCAGAGTTTCTCAGGGTACTTTGGGACGTTGGCTCAAAAGACAGTAACTCTAGTTTGCATGAAGAATCATGATACACAGCACACTTGTGCGTTGAGCCAGTGAGTGTGAGCCAGCCTCATTGCTCTTCAGCATTCCCGGCACGCACAAGACCTCATTTTCTGTAACAATAAAGCCTGTCATCCTGGTTTTGAAACACTGTTATTACTTCAAAGGAAATCACAAGGCACTTTGACAGAACTTAATAAAATACCTGACCCCTCACGACAGCAGCATTTGCACAAGAAATCGCATTTGACTGCTCAAAGCCTTATCTGAATTCTAGTTTTTTATTTTTCTCTCACAGCAAGCATTAGACCATCAAGTTCCGCAGGGACCTGCAGTGACAGAAGTTAAAAGAGTTTAGTTCTATCCTGTCACAGCTCACTCAGAGTAATTACAGCTCAGCCGTCAGCAGGCTTCCAGGGCTGGAGCTGTGTTTCAGACACTGCCTCGTGTGCTGCATCACACCCCCTCTACCTCATCACTAATGCTTTCTTTCATATGTACTGTCTGTGTTGAAGTGGGTGTAACAGTCTGTGTTGTGTGATGCTCTGCTGTACGGATTGTAACCCCTGATGTTGAAATGAGCTATAAGCACTAAGAGCACGAATGCAGAAGAGCCCGGCTGGCGTGATTAAGACCCTCGCTCGTGCTGCACGGAGTCCTGCCCAGCCTCCACCCTGTTACAGAGGCATGGGGAGACTGAAGGATTGAGAGCTGATGTGCACAGTGATTATTCATTCACACGGTTCAGTTAGACAGCGCCAATGCATTTTGAAATCACACAAATATGCTATTGCATTATGTCTGACATGAATGTTATGTTAGCTGGTGTTTGCAGAAAGCCAATGAAATTTGCTAAAGACCCTGTCACAATGCTGTCATATTTATTCATTTCCCACAGAGCTGAACTAGCCTGCTTGAACCTGGGGGCCTCTAGAAATGCTGCAGGGGGAGCGTTCTCATCTAGTGTCTCTTCATGATACCAGTTCAAACAAGCACTAGACTAGCAACATGGAGCCTGCATTATGAACCAAACTGATTATTCCATTTGTGCATGCTTTGAAAATCCATGTTGAATCACTAGAGATGATTGTTGCCTTAATGCATAAAACAGAAGTGGGTTTTAATGAAGGTGGCATGAAAGCTGCTTGCATTGCCCTTTGATCCGGTGATCACAAAAAACAAAACAACAGACAGGTGTCAAGCCATTTTACAGAGTAGCTGTGGAACATCTGACTGATAATTGTACTGCTTGCTTCAGTCTGTGCTTGCACTGGGAGCATTGTGCTAATTGGTTTTCTCTTCAGTCAATCAGAGTCTCAATATAGTTTAACAGTTGAGGGTCTGCAGATTATCAGACTGAACTTTCAGTGTGATTCTTGGTGATGTTAATCAGCAAATGTTAAGGTTAGAATACAGATAAGCATTGCACTTGATTGTGCTTCCCAGTAATTTAACCGTTTAGTGAAACTTCTTCTGCAGCAGCTTTTCATTCAAGCCCAGCACAGCTCCCCCCCCCCCCCCCCCCCCCAAAAGCTCCCATGTCTCCTGTTATCTGTCCAGATTTATTCCACCTCTCTGTGGGATGGGTTTGAATTCAAGCCATGCTTTTCAGAGGGCTGTCCCTTCTAAAGCTCTGCCCCAGTCTGCAATATGGAAACAGAGACATTCCTCTGGTAAATAAAGTTTAGCTGATCCCACAATGTATAATTAGAGAGGCCAGGTTTGAGATAGCACCCGAAAGCCTGCTACAAGTTATTAAACATGTGAACACATTCATTACAGACAGTTCCTGTACAAGGTGAACATTATCTAAACAATACTTACTGCAGTAAGAGATCTGCTGACGAGAACGCCTATTGAACGCAATCTGATCAGATTGCATGTTGCAGTTTGTTTGCTTGATGTTATATGATGTGTTGCAATAAACTGTTTTGTCCCTTCAGAACACTTTGAGCACAACACACTGCTCATGGCAATTCAATGATTTCAATGTAATAAAATCATAATCCCAATACATGCATTATCAGCAAGCAGCATTCTCCAGTTACAGTGTGAAGAAAGACACCTACCAATCTGTGACTCCTGCAATTCTAGCAAGCTCAAGACTGTCTTGCACTCAGACTGTGTGCTGACAGCAGTGTGTGTGTGAGTGTGTGTGCCTGTGTGTCCGGGGCCTCTCACTATCACCAGTGAGAATGACAGCTTGAGAGAGGTGAGATGCAGTCCTGGTTGAGACCTAGCACACGTCATCATATCTCCTGTTGATTTTCCACTTGCTGGTTCATACGTTTGGAGACACATGATGGGAGCAGATGAATTTCAGCACCTCGCAAGCCCTTGTGTGTGCAGTGTAGATTTTATTTCATTGAGCGTTTTGGGGTGTAGTCTATAGGTACAATTTCACAACATGTAGGAATCAGAATATATGTGTTCAATCGATTCATTATTAGTCATCGGTCACATGATCTTATTATTAGATCAATTGAAATGCGTGTTGTTAACACTGTACTTTAAGAGATCTGTAAAAACAATAATAATAATAATAATAATAATAATAATAATAATAATAATAATAATAATAATAATGCTATTTAATGCATTCTTTGAGAATACCACGCGTAGGGTTCAGTAGAGCTCTGCTTCAGGAGCTCTCGGTGTTCAGGCACAGCAATGAAGCGACGCTACTGAACATTGCACTGCACCTGTTTAATAAACCCTGCTATCTCTGTGCCTTCCATAGGAAAGGCCACAGCTTCTGTTTGAAAAGCCTGTAATTAGACAGCAGCTGTTTGAAGCTGCAGTGTGTGTGTGTATGAGGAGTCCAGCTGTTTGAAGCTGCCGTGTGTGTGTGTGTATGAGGAGTCCAGCTTTTTAAAGCTGCTGTGTGTGTGTGTATGAGGAGTCCAGCTGTTTAAAGCTGCTGTGTGTGTGCATGAGGAGTCCAGCTGTTTGAAGCTGCAGTGTGTGTGTATGAGGAGCCCAGCTGTTTGAAGCTGCAGTGTATGTGTGTATGAGGAGCCCAGCTGTTTGAAGCTGCAGTGTATGTGTGTATGAGGAGCCCAGCTGTTTGAAGCTGCAGTGTGTGTGTCTAACTGATGGAGACTCCTGTCCAGCTTGTATATTTGTATTGGTTCTTCAATACAGTACTGACACACGCTGTCCTAATACACTATGTCAAGGGGAGAGGGGGGGGGGGGGGGGGGGGGGGGGGGGGTCTGCAAGTATAAAATACTTCAGCACACTTAGAAGGTTTTATTGGTATATGTATAAATATAAGTGATATCTACTTATCCCATAACCCTTGAGCTTGTAGGCAAATCGACTCTGTGCATTCCAGCCCTCTTCGCATGTGTTTATTCTCCTGGAGCTAATCTTTGTATAGAAGCCACTGCACAACGTTGTTTTGGTTATTTTGCATTTTTAACGTAGCAGTGCTGCTCAGGCTTGGGGGTGTACAAAGGACCAGTGAGGTAATGAAAACATTACAGAACGGGCTGCACGATGATTAAAATATCACACAGAGAGGCTGAATCACAGCTCCAATTAAATGAGATACCAGACCTGCAACCACAGAGCGCACAGCCTGAGGCAGAAGCAGTTCAGATCATTGACTTCTTATTAAACTTCCACTAGCAACTGGCACATTACCATGTGCAGGTGACTCTCTTTACATTTTTGCGGTTGACTTTGTAATTTGCTCATGACAACCGGCACGCTTTCCTTTCATTTATTTACGAGCTGGAACACTAGAAAGTCCAAAATAATGAAGCACTTTCACCATGGGCTTAACTAATGGGACCTTTTAATCTGAGAAAATAAGGAGCTATCTTCAGGGTGGAGATTGGAGGGACAGAGTGGATTAAGTAGAAATGCAAGGAAACATATGAGCAGCAAGGTTCATTTCAGGTAGCTCAGTGTGTGTAAAGGGGTTTGCTGTGTGTGTTGGTATAGGGTTTTGCTTGTGTGTGTGTGTGTGTATGTAAAGGTGTTTGCCTGTGTGTGTGTGTGTGTGTGTGTGTGTGTATGTGTGTAAAGGAGTTTGCCTGTGTGCTCAGTGTCCTCACACACACCCTCTGCCCTTCCGCGCAGCCCTGCGCACTTCAGGCCTGAGAGCTCCATGCATTCCACATCTGCGCGGAGAGCACTGTCTTCTCTTGCAATGTCCGCAGATTAGCTCATTCTCCATTTGAATATTTACTCTGCTGAGAGAGAAAGGGGCAAAACTGTGACCTTTCTAAAGTGAGTCTGATTCTGCAGTATCGCAGAGCCAGCCTGCCTGCCTGGTGTCTGGACTCCCTGTAGCTTTCCAGCATAAGGAGCAGAGACGGAGCTCACATCAACAGGAAAGATTTGAAATGGAAGGGTCTTATTTTTTATAATTTTTTTCTAAATGAACACACCTAACATGATTTGTACAATAGAAAGACCTGCCATGACAGTGTCAATAGCGTGAAGGGACACCAAGACGCTTTGTTATACCAGAGGCTCACCGGTTCAAGCACTGCCTCTTCAAGTGCAGGGAGGTCATGCAGGCATGGTTCGAATCCCCCTACTGGTCAGACAGCCAGGGTGTCTAGGCTGGGACTCCCCGGGCTAGGCTCTGGCTCCAGCAGCACGGTAACATCCAGCACTTGGGCATTTCAAGTTTGGTTGAGGTATCCTTCAGCTTTTATTGAACCCTGTTCAAAACAAGGTTGGCAGTAAAGAGTGTGGGCCTGGATGGGCTCCAGAGGGAGGGGATCCAGGCTGGCAGGGAGCCAGGCCAACTGGAGGCTCTGACACACAGGTCCTATTTCAGTCTTGACACTTTGTCAGCCTCTCTGTGCACTGCTGAATGAGGCTGAGCTAGCGCTGAACTCCTGGTCTGGTCATCTACTGCTACAATACACCTCTAGCAAGCAAAAACACTCAACGGGATGTCATATTTTTACAAGGATCTTGGTAAAGCTCTCAATTTGCCTAAACCATTTTACATAATCCTAATACTGGTAGAGCGCTTTGCTGTTAAGTTTCTCAGTGAGATGTGTAACATTATTTCCTATGGGAATGAGTCATACTTATAACTTGTTCAGTGCACTGAAGAATCATCGTTTCTCTATAGGGTTGAAAGGGTTATATAATAATCAGAAATTAAACAAGAAAGAATATTAAAATGAAGGAATGCTGTATGGCAGCCAGCGAGGTGAGGGGCTGCTTTGGGAGAGCTCTTGTTCAGAGCCAGACGAATAGGGCAGTTCAGCAATGTGTTCTGTGCTGGTACAATACAGCCCTCCACTGAGCAATACACCTGGAAGCACTCAGTGAAAAGAAAATATCAAGCCAGAAACATCACTATCCAGCTTGCCTTGCACCGCAAGGAGAGACAAAGAAAAGCAGACTTACTAGGCTTTGAAATAATATTCTCTGTGCAATGGCTGTGCCATTCAGATGCTCCTGCAGCATTTAATACCAGACAGGTATCGCCAACTTGCATCCGGTACACTTAAGAAACACCACTGAAATAATATTAAACGAAGCAGCTGTAGTAATTTGTCTTTCACATGCCGGTGCGGAAAGGAAAGCGTTGAGTTGAGATAGAGGGGCTTTGTTGCTAAGCAACAGCTCCCTGGCTGTGACGAGGTCCTCCTGGAGGCCCAGCCCCTGTCTGAGGGCTTGGTGTCTGCTGACAGAAGGAATCTACAGTATAATGCAAAGCATGAGTGAAACCAACTTTATTAATCAGGAGGGATTGAACACCTGATTACATTCTTCACAGAGCACTAGGAAATCCATACTAGGGTTATCTTTACTTCCAATAATACAAACAGTGGCTTAGAGTCAGGAGATCAGGAGATCGGGAGTTATACTGTATATATATATATATATATATATATATATTATATATATATATATATATATCATATATATATATATATATATATATATATATATATATATATATATATATATATCTGCTTAATTCTTCACACAGATGCAGGCATGTAACAAAATAAACATGAATCCTTCAAATAAACACCTATATATATCCAAACACAAACTCCAGCACATTTAGTTTTGTCTTGTTTTCTTCCAGCTGCTGGCGATGTGAGTTATGGCTCCCATCCCAGAGATCTGGCCTTTGCGTGCCTGAGATATAATGACCAGTCAAGTGTGATGGTAGCCCATGATTAGGTCTGCATTTGTACTGTGGGTGCAATCAAACCTGTTTTGGAGGGTAGGGGAGCATGCCTGGGCTGCTGTCTGCAGAGCCCCACTCTCTCAGTGCAGACAGGCACAGAGCAGAGCTGCAAACCACCATGGCTGTCTTGGTTTAGAATGGAGCACAGCCTCACTGCTCATGATATCTGACAGCTCAATACACTCAACACTTCCATATAAACCACAAAGAAATAATTACCAACTTCACTGGAACAATAAGAGCTTTCACAAAATGTTAAAATGGATCTCACCGAGACTTTCTTTCTTTCTTTCTTTCTTTCTTTTTAGCATTAAGTCATTGTATTCACAGATTTGTCCTTGCACCTCCCTCTCTTGTGGTATTAGAAGGTGGGTAGCCGACCCTGGCATTGTGTCAATCAAAGTGTCCACTGTCTCAATGTTCACTGAGCACCTCTTTGAAGGATGGCTTGTGTCTGTCGTGGAGTCCAGGTCCATGTTGACTGAGCCACCTCTTTGAAGGATGGCTTGTGTCTTGTGGAGTCCAGGTCAATGTTGACTGAGTCACCTCTTTGAAGGATGGCTTGTGTCTGTCGTGGATTCCAGGTAAATGTCAGCTCATTGTTTTCCTTGCTCCAGAGAGGAAACTGTTTTGGCAAAATAATATTTTGGAATCTTAATGTTCATGGAATGTCTGTGGATGGAAGGCTTTGATTGGCCGAGAGAGACTTAGTGACCTGTAATACATGTGTCTGAGTACAGATCAATAGGCAGATCCTAATCAGATCAGATTCTGTCTTCTCCAAAGCTGGTTAGGTACTTTAGCTGATAACTCATTGATCACATGCATTAGCAACACAGTGCAAACCATTTTAGCTTTGTCAATAGGCAGTACAAGTACACATTATAAATGCATTTCAGAGAAACAGAATACTGTCAATAAATCCATACACTGGGAATGAGTGCACACTGGAATTGAATGGTTAAACATATTTATTTGCACTCCTGTTCAGAACGCTTTCCAGGCATCGCTTTGCACAAAGATCATCTATGTTCCCAGCTTTTCTCCACAACGTCAACCCCTTCATTACAAAGTCTGCTCCCGTCCGCCCCGGGCAGTCATTCCATTCCAATCGCAGAGTACCACAGCCGAGTGTATTGTGATGCCCAGCCATTATTAATGTGCTTGTTCTGACCTCAAATCTGGTCTATAATGGTTCTAACTCTATTAGAATGCTATCAGAGTTACAGGTCAGCTCTCATAAGAGATGGGAAATGAATGACAGAAGGATACCTTTCTTCTCTCTCCTCTGTATCTCCTCTCCTCTCCCCTCTCTCTCCTCTCTCTCCTCTCCTCTATCTCCTCTCTCTTCTCTCTCCTCTCTTCTATCTCCTCTCCCCTCTCTCTCCTCTCTCTTCTCTCTCCTCTCTCTCTCCTCTCACTCCTCTCCTCTCTCTTCTCTCTCCTCTTCTCTCTCCTCTCTCCTCTCTCTCTCCTCTCGCTCCTCTCATCTCTCATCTCTCCTCTCCTCTCTCCTCAGTGTCCTTGCCTGAAGCTGTTTTACCTCTTCTGTTGCTCCTGCACCTTTCATCTTGGCTTTTTGTTCCTGGACACTTCAGAACACAAACACACGAGTTAACCTCCACCGAGTCAATGAAAGGAAGCACATGATGAGCATTTTGTTTGGCACAGTAGGCTCTCCTTATTTGAATTTTTTCAATAGCATTTCCTATTCCTTGCTATTGTCATTCGTGTTCTAATGGCAACAGACCTGAATACAGGACGGGTTCGAGGTTAGAACAAGCACAGGGGAGGGCATTAATAATGGGGGGGATTTTGGGTGTGCACACAGAGAGTGAGTTTTACCTGACCTGATGCATAACCGAGAACAAAGTTATTGGATAAAAACACGAGAGAAACCAGCAAAGAGAAAGTGTAAGATCCAGGCTTGGGTTTTTTTGTAGTACAGTATCTCTTTTCATTTACCTAGATACTTTCACCATAGCAGCTTTTCTTCAAAAAGATCAGATTGTACATTTTCTTGCAAGGTCTATGTTGCACTGAAGCATCTAATCTTTTTCAGTTTCAAAGCTTATTGAGCTGACAGATCACAGGCCTCAGAACCCGACGTCACGACTTTGATCCGGGTCCACGCAGCACCGCAAGTGAAAGAGGAGCCGACACCGCGGGGGAGCGCACGCTACTGTATACAAACACTGTGACGTAGCCCCGGCTCAACCTGCTCTGCGGGACATTTTACTCCCCGTGTGTGAGACTGCTGCCTGTCCTTTACAACAAATACAGGTGCACATAGACCACCAGTTCATTGACCTTGATTGAGGATTAGATGTCAGAAAGCGACCCCAGAGGTGAAATGTTTAATTATCAGAAAATGTGGAAATGTGTTGGCAGGTTCATCACCATCACTGTTAATTAATGAATGAATGAATGAATGAATTGATTAGTCATTTAGTAGACGTTTGTAACCAAAGCGACTTGCAAAGACTTGGGAATGAACTATGCATCACAACTGCTGCTGCAGAGTCTCTTCCAATAGGACCTTCTTTTGTTTTGCGTCTCACTCAAAGGATGGAGCACAAGGAGGTTAAGTGACTTGCTCAGGGTCTCACACACACACAGTGAGTCACCGACTCGGATTAAACTTGAATCTTCTGGTACCATAGGTTTTAAAAACTAGACCACCATCTGGTGGTAATAAGGTTTTATGGAAAAAAACACCTATTAAATTTTTAAAAGTTCGGAGTAACGAAAAGCTTCTATTGGGAAGAAGATCCCCCTCCCCGAATTTTATTTATTATTATTATAATAATAATAATAATAATAATAATAATAATGCATGCCGGTGAGTCCTGCGTGTCTCTTATCCAGGATCTAGGCTGGTTCTTTGATGTAATCTGAAGTTATGAAGCACATAATGACAAAACCACATGGATAAATTACCATTCACACAGATTAGTAACCCTCGCAATTATTTGCAGTAATATTTCAGGAGCTTGTCACATGAGTTTATTCACTAGCGACCCCTACTGAAGCAACTTGGGATTGCGTTTGCAAAGCAGAGCTAAAATACTGTGCAATCATCTGCGTGCTTCCAAACTGCTGATAGGATTGTGCGAAGGAAGATGATTCGCTGCCATTGACTTATGCTACAATTAAATATAATGCAGTACTGTAGTTAGACTGTATATACAGCACTGTGAATATAATACAGTACTGTAGATAGACTGCATATACAGCACTGTGAATATAATACAGTACTGTAGTTAGACTGTATATACAGCACTGTGACTATAATACAGTACTGTAGATAGACTGTATATACAGCACTGTAAATATAATACAGTACTGTAGATAGACTGTATATACAGCACTGTGAATATAATACAGTACTGTAGATAGACTGTATATACAGCACTGTGAATAATACACAGATAGACTGTACTACAGCACTGTGAATATAATACAGTACTGTAGATAGACTGTATATACAGCACTGTGAATATAATACAGTACTGTAGATAGACTGTATATACAGCACTGTGAATATAATACAGTACTGTAGATAGACTGTATATACAGCACTGTGATATACAGTACTGTAGATAGACTGTATATACAGCACTGTGATTACACAGAAGCACTCCTGTGAATATAATACAGTACTGTAGATGGACTGTATATACAGCACTGAGAATATAATACAGTACTGTAGATAGACTGTATATACAGCGCTGTGAATATAATACAGTACTGTAGATAGACTGTATATACAGCACTGTGATTACACAGAAGCACTCCTGTGTATGTAATACAGTACTGTAGATAGACTGTATATACAGCACTGTGGATATAATACAGTACTGTAGATAGACTGTATATACAGCACTGTAAATATAATACAGTACTGTAGATAGACTGTATATACAGCACTGTGATTACACAGAAGCACTCCTGTGAATATAATATAGTACTGTAGATGGACTGTATATACAGCACTGAGAATATAATACAGTACTGTAGATAGACTGTATATACAGCGCTGTGAATATAATACAGTACTGTAGATAGACTGTATATACAGCACTGTGATTACACAGAAGCACTCCTGTGAATATAATACAGTACTGTAGATAGACTGTATATACAGCACTGTGGATATAATACAGTACTGTAGATGGACTGTATATACAGCACTGTGAATATAATACAGTACTGTAGATGGACTGTATATACAGCACTGTGAATATAATACAGTACTGTAGATGGACTGTATATACAGCACTGTGAATATAATACAGTACTGTAGATGGACTGTATATACTGCACTGTGAATACACAATCAGACAAAGCTGATCCTTTTCCCTGATTCTCAAATGCAGACTATATTGGTCAATGAGTGAAATAACTCAAATACATTAAATACAGTGGAAAGTGCCAAATACATGATAGTAGCATAAAGCAGACTGCCTGGGGGACAAGGTGTTCGCTCACTTTGATCTTTCAAAAGCTGGTCATTGATCTGCTACATCTGCCATATGGAGATCTTTTTGGGAACAATGTTACCTGGGTATTTTGTGCTTGTTTTTTGAGAATGTAGATTATAGTGAAATGGTTCCATGTACAATGTAATGTTTGAGCCTCCAGAGAGATTTTGCACATTCTTTCCCTGCTGTTGCGTTATCAAACCATATTGCTTTTGAGCTGTTTTTATAACGGTGCCTTGGAAACAGGATGCAGCCTTGCCACTCTCCTTAGCTTTGCAGAAGTGTGCTTTGTTTTGCCCTTTCAGACCAATAATAACTCACATCGGTTTTAAACACCAATAAGCATACAAATAAAATGTCAGCCTGGAGATGCTGGTGCTTCAATCTGAGCTCTGACTCATCGTCCACTGCTCAGGATAGCTATCTGATATATCCAGATACTCTGGATGCTCAATTTAAAGGATATGCTCCTGCCAATAACATTTCAACAGTGTCTTCCACCCCGGCCTTTCCTTTCTAAGATGCTTTTTATGATTCTGAATGGCTCTGTTGTCATTTTTGTATTTTTTTTCTTCAGATTCTGAAAGGTTCTCTCTTGTTATGCTTGTTGTTCTTTTCTTCAGATTCTGAGTGGTTCTGTTGCTCGCTTGTTATATTTTTGTAGTTTTTTTCCCCTCAGATTCTGAACGGTTCTCTCTTGTTATATTTGTTGTTTTTTTCCTCAGATTCTGAACGGTTCTCTTGTTATGTTTGTCATTTTTTCCTTCAGATTCTGAAGGGTTCTCTCTTGTTATGTTTGTCATTTTTTATTTTAGATTCTTAACGTTTCCGTTGCTCACTTGTTATATTTTTGTAGTGTTTTTTCTTCCTCTCACTGGCTGCCATGCTTGCTTGCTTGTTGGTCTGTATTGTTTTTGACATCTTTCTTTCCTACCTGCTTATTCAGAAATCATGTAATATTTTGACTTTTCCACTGGAAGGACTCCATCTGCCTGGTGGAATCGTACAGAAGCCTTTGTCGTATCTCACGCTATTTTGGAATCAGGAAAGCTAATGTAATACTGAACGGAGTGATCCAATCGGCACAGTACAGTCTATAGCTGCTCTACTCAGACACACTCTCTGATGGCACACATACTCACGTAGTGGAGTGTGCAGGGTGTGTCCTCCTGTGTCTGTTTAAACAGCAGGGTATGATTCACACAATGTCACAAAACAGGCCGTGGAATAGCTGTAGTGTAAAGCACTTCAAGGCTCTAGATGCACGCGTCTTGTGAAGAGCTGGCATGCATTCCGTACATAGGAGAGGCAGTGTGAAGCATTGCACCAGAAGGAAACTTTCACAAAATTTTGTCTTTGTCTTCTTGGCCTGACCTGCTGTCATACTGGAGTTGCGAAAGGCACCAGTGTCTGTGCTGGGAGTGCTGGAGCAGCCAAGGGACGTGATAATGTAGTGTTTGTAAAATCTACAGACTGGAAAAAGCAGACACTAACATCCCCACTGCTGCTGATCTCCATCTGTTAAATTATTCAGACTTTGGCTGCCAGGGCTGCATCTGCCTACAAAATCAGTCAACAAGTCTGGTACATTCACTGATGCACTGGAACTACTCAACTCTGGGCACGAGGGCACCATGAACTACTGGGAGCACCTAGCAAAATAAGCACCACCATACAGGGTAAGCAATACATATCATAGCAACAGAAAAATACCATACAAAATAGTGTTTATTACTACAGATTGCACCCTTTCAATTGAAGCCATCAGAGCAAGAACACTGTCCCTACACTTGCTGTTGCAGTAGGAGTTCCCAAGCTTCCTTCTCTGAGTATATACCATAGAAACACTGCATTCAGGGTGTTTGACAGCATGTCACACGCAGCTTCAGCTCTATGCCTCCCTCTGGCTTCAGGAGTTTTATTAAAAATATTCTAGAGGAACACTGCTTGGATAACCCTTTCATAGTGCAATAGTTTCGCAGGTCAGTGTTCTGCCATGCTTTTACATAGCATACCTCTCCGTTCTCAGATAAAAAGCACCACTGTGAGTTCCACTCACTTTACAGGAGCTGCAAGAAATAAAAAGGCAATTAAACAGCCGCCCAGGACTGCAGAGCACTCAGCTCCTGAGGACAGCTTGACAGTCTGTGTGAATTGTGCTGATAACAAAACTGAACAACCCAGCACAAATCTCAACCCAGGCATATACAAGAGGCTTCTGGGAGAATGTAGAGAGCTGCTAGCAAATCCAGACAGCCTGGTGTCATTGCAAGAACAGCAAGAAGAAACCTGGATAGAAAATTAGCTGCTTCGAGTCTCAGCTGACAATACCTGATGAAACACACCTTCTCACTTTTAATATGTATAAACAGTCTGTGCTTACTATTGCTATACAGGAAGGGGGCCACACACACACACACACACACACACACACACACACACACACACACACACACACACACACACACATATATATATATATATATATATATATATATATATATATATATATATATATATATATATATATATATATATATATGTCAGGGTATGTATGCTTTGACTTTCTTCAGTGTACAGATGCCTTTTATGGCATCAGGCTTTGTGATTGTTACCACAGCAACAGTAACAATGGATGCTGTC